>NW_014579999.1:18680-27150 GCF_000485595.1 Priapulus caudatus | reverse complement strand
TCATGAGCAAACAGATGACGGGAGAGAGTCGATTATAGCTACTACACAGGACATCACGGGTACGCAGCACTGGATCGGAACAGCAACGCGAGCGGTATTCGTATGTGGTGGCACATACGCACGCAAGGCCGCACGCGCGCACACACGCAAACCAGGACACACCACGACAACAAGCATGACCACACGCACACACACAGCCAACGACAACAGCACGCAGCAACACACACGCATAACAACACTCCACCGCGGCGCAGCAGGCACTACAAACACACCAGCAACACGTCACGCACGCACATCGCACGCAACGACACAACAGCAACACACACAACCACAACACACACGCAAACAACACCAGACACACACCCCCACACGCGCACACGCACACGGACACACACACACACCCAGTGGCACACAACGAACCACACATACAGCGCGTGCACACACACACACTGTCACACAAAAACACCACCAACACAACAACACCACAAAACACGCGCGCAAGAACAAACCGATAGACCACACACACATCACCCTACCACACCCCCACAAGCGCCGCCACCAGCCCGGCCACGGCCACTGATCACGCACGGCCGCCATATGTGTCTACCACACATCACGCACACAAAAAACGGGGATATTGGTACGCACACGCCCGCACATACACAACAACAGAGGGCCACACGATGCCGCAGCGGCACCCACACAACACACAACTACATGGTACTCCACACAAGTCAAACACAAACAGCAACGCACCCACAATGCCCCGCCCCTCAAACACGCACACGCACACGCACACGAACAGGTGGCGCACACGCTACACGCAAAGCGCCACGCACAAGGACAGGGCCCGCGACCACCACCACACAAACCCCACACCACCCACCACCACACAGCACACAGCACACACACACACACACCAAATGCGCACACAACACGCACACACGCACCAACATCACAACAAACGCACACACACACCGCACCGGCTCAGACGATATACGGTGGACCGACATGTTCCGACTGCAACCCACGGCCGCCAAGCCATGACCAGAGTATGCATGTATTGGTCTAATCGCTAATGAAATAATTTACAGGGGGATTGAGGTTTCCCACTCGATTAAGCGATCCGCCTGGTTGTTGAATAGTGCGATCGAGACATTCTTGGACTTGCACAGCTGCAAAGTCTCCTAAACATGCACTTGGTACTACTGTTATAACAGCCGGCGACGCTAGCACGCACGAACACTGCGCAGGACACACAACATCAACCACACCCCCCACAACTCCACACAAGACACAACAAAGCACGTCACACAATACACATACATTGGTCGACGCATAGGTCAGTGGTGGATATCATCAGGCAAGAGCTTGAGGTCACAGATGAGTATCCGCAGCAGTACCGATTAACACGTAACAATATGAAGTTGAGAAGTGTGTGATTAGAATATAGCGTATGTGATAGAGAGATATACAAAGCGACGAGGGCAGATAGTGAGAGAGCGAGAGATGAAGAGAGAGGAGATGAGAGAGAAGAGAGAGAGAGAGGAGACAGCAGGCAAGTAAAGAGGAATAGAGAGAGAGAAGAAATAGAAAAGAGAGGGAGAGAATAGGAGGGAGAAAGAGAGAGAAGAGAGAGAGAGAGATGAGAGAGAATGAAGATAGAAAAGAGAAGATGAGAGAAAAGAGAGAGAGAGAGAGAAAGAAAGAGATGAGAGGAGAGGAGAAGAGAGAGAGAGAGAGAACAAAGAGAGGGAGATCACAACAGCAAGACACGAGACAGAGAGACACACACGAGAGAGAGAGAGATAAAAGAGAGAGGAGAAGAAGGAGAGAGACAGAGGAGGAGAGAAAGCAAAAGAAAAGAGATAGAATGAAGAGATGACGGAGAGGAGAGAAGCGTAGAGAGAGCGCGAAGAGTAGGCCGAGAGTGAAGGGCGTCGCTTCTCTATTAGATATGCGTAGTTATAACAGGCTCTGCATATTAAAAGAACGAGTAGCAAAGCTACTTAAATGAAATTGACAGCGGTTCTCCATGACAAAGACAGATCAACATCTCCTCCTCACGCTCTTCTCCGCTTCTCCCCCTCTATTCCCCTCATCCTCTCACTTCCTAATCTCCCACTGCCTCCCTTATCCCCTTGCTATGGCCCCCTACCCACTTACCCCTGCCTCGTCGTCCTCATCTCCTCCTCCTTTTCTCGCGCCTCCTCCCCTCATTCCCCTCCCTCGCCTCCTTGCTTCTATCTCCTCTCCTTCCCCTTTGCATCACCACCTTCTTCACCGCTCTCCCTCTCAAAAATCACTCACTAGCACCCTCCCTCACCTTTCTCTCAACTCGCCCTCCGCTCTGTAATCTAGCTCGTCTATCCCTCCCCCTCTCTGTCTTACTTCAGTATGATCCGTTCTCTCTCGACTACTAACCATACCTGCTCACTCCGCCTAGAAAATCGCTGCTATTGTGATGAGAACATAAGCGGATGATTACACTTGTTTCGATATACTTGTCCGAAGTAAAGGCAAATAATGAAGCAAATTACTTATATCTTTGTTTTCGGCCAACCTGTATATTGAATATTCTCACTAACCACGCTGAGACACCGCACCCGTCCAAACAACAACTCATCTATCTATATTGTGTCACGATATTAAAAATCTTGATTGTAAAATTTGAAAACTAGTGTGAGAGCTCTACGCGGCTCGCACTCTCTCCTGCCCTGAGTCCCTGGATTCATATTTATTACTCTTCGGTAGGCCTCCTGTTCTTCTAGAGTATTCCGATTTTGCTATCCCTTCACCACCTGTTGGCTACCGATACGCCCGCTGGAAAATAGTTATATTAAAGCTATTAGTTCGGTTATTGTTCGTAGACAGTTACTCGATTTCAAAAATTAAATTGTTTGCCCAACCGCCACCGTAACACGCACAAGCAGCAGACACCGCAACGCAAGCACATACGACGGCCAACGACGCACGCACGCACAGAGCCACCGCACGCGGCAGCCGGCGCACGCACGAACACCCAACGCACGCACACACACGCACGCACAAACAACACGAACACACAGAAATTGGCATAACACACAAAGCCACACACACACCACCACCGTCAACACCAACATTGGTCGGGCGAGCGAGAAAACAATAACCTTTTAATTACGTTCCCGTACTGCAATCGAAACAATCCAACAAACTCTCTTCCATTCTAAGATAAATTCAAGATAATTAATGAAAAAAAATAAGCCATAACGCGAGATAATGGTGGGTGCTGGTTGTGGTGGTGTGGATGGCTGTGTGGCGAATCAAACCCTTGCGGCTATAAGTTACTACATGTACTACTGTATCACATATAAGTATAATATATATAATTATATATAATATTTATTATATAATATATACTGTTATCGGAAAGTATCAGATATAAATCATATAATAATATTGAAGAGAGAGAGAGGGGGAGAGGAGAGATGAGATAGATTAGATATTTATATTAAGGGGCAGGTCAGAGCGTACTTGTATGAATCGTGATTAATACTAATTCATTATTAACTTCTGTACTTAATTGAGTAACTGTTGACTAAGCCTAATTAACTTTAATCATGATTAAAGTTAATCACATATTTAATTCTACATTCAGGTACATGATTAATCACTATCCATAATTAGTTTGTCTATACTAGTGTTGTATGTAGGTATACTAGTAATATTAAGTACTGTGGAGATTTACAATTGGAAATTTACCTCTCCATTTTTGCCAAGAAATTTTAAATTTCTAAGATTTGATGCTACTACTTCAGTCACTTTTATTACAAATTAATTTCTCTTCATGTACGACTGCAGATAATTTTAGGCGTTTTCCGCGTTTTGAATATATGTATTTGTTTTAGACTGGTCTCGCGTCCCACCGGTAGATTATCAGTTCGATTCCATCGAGTAACTAAGCCGGAGGGGAGCGAGTAACAGTCTATTCATGTTGAAGTCGGCTAATTGTGTCATTAAGTTAAAATATGTACTTAAATCGCTTCGTGAACATTTTTAGTATGATTAACTATAATAATTACGAGAAGTTAGTATGATTAGTGGATTTAATCATACTATTAATAAGTACAGTCTTCGTGAAACCGCCCCTGTTATATATATATATATATAATAATAGTTACAGATTTATAGATACATTATATCTACAGGTATATGTATTATAGACGGTAGCGGGCGGAGAAATGTCAACGAACAATTCAATCAAATGTCATATATGCCCAACAACCTCTTATCTAACCACACAAGGCACCACACGACCACCATAAGTCCACACCACCCAACATCAACACCCACACACACTACCAAGAGCCACCACACACCACACCACATCCACACACCCCAACAGTAGCAACACACACCCACACACACCATCAACACACACGAGGACACACACACATACACTCCACATACAGCATACACATACTCTTACACATACACATAAGATAACACCATAACAATATCCTACAATTACACATACAACAAATCACATGCACGCACACTGGAGACAGGACGCCGCCGCACACACTCTCTCTCTCTCCTCTCTTCTGCTGCGCGTGCAATAAGCAGAGTATGCGTCCCCGGTACAAGAACAGCGTACAATTGCATCGTCAGTGAAAGAACGCTCTAGCTACACCAAACACAGTGCAAGAAACGTCATATGCGTGTCTAGGTATAAGAAATAGTTTGGAAACAACAAAAAAGTAGTATTAGCAAACAGATACCCTAAACTAACGAATTAGAATGTTGAAGGCCGAACTACAATGCCTTATCCATCTTTTGTGCATGGTACATGTAAAATTACATACACGAACCGTTCGCCAATGTTAGAAACTGTAAGAAGCGTCGCTCGATCAGGCGCGCAGTTGTTTCTTACTGGCGTGTAGGCGAATAAGTATGATGCACGCTTCGCGACCACACCTCGCACCCTGCTCCCTCCTCCCTGCCGCCGCGCCAGTTACGGGGGAATGGCGTAACTTATACTCGCTGATAAGAGAGAGGAGTCATAGAGCGGGAACCCAGTGCCGCGGCTGAGAGAGAGAGAGAGAGACACGAGAGAGAAGTATGTATATATACCACATTTATGTATAGGTATGTATGTATTATTATTCGCCGAGTGTGTGAAGAAGCAAGGACAGCGAGGAGTAAACTGCCGACACGAGGTGTGTTTTGTGATAGTACTATACCTGGACAAGGTTAGATGTGCATTGCGGACAGTGATTTGAGAGAGAAGGCAGCAGCTGCTTCCTGATTACGGAACTTACCTGGTGGACATACTGGACGAGCCTACTGAGATTTCGTGCGATTACCATGTGATTGTTAATTAGTGACGTGGTTCCGTGAAGCGTGTTGAACTTGAGTTAGAGTTGAAACTGAGAGACAGAAAGAAAGAAAGAGAACGAGAGAGACAGAGAGAGACATCGTGGCAAGGAGATCTAGAGCTGTTAAGGAATCTGCAGCCGCCCGATGCTGAGCATTTCATGTCAAGCTAAACATTCCCACCTCAGCTCTCATGGGAAAGGCGAGCTGGACTCTAACCCGTCACCCCGGCGTACCCCGCTGCTCACGCGTTGCTACTACCTACAGTCACGATCTGACTTTGTTATCGGGATGAAAACAAAAACCTATAAACTATAAAACGTCAGACAAAAACTGTGAACGAGAGACAAAAACGTCTCGCGTGTGTGTTATGTATAATATAATGTATATATATATATATATATGTATAATTAATTTACGATAACAATAATTTGTTTTGATGAATTTTCGGAGGAAGGTTTTGAACTCCGTGATGCCACCGTGGCCGTAACATACCTGGAACAAAACCACCATCACCACCACCAGCAGCAGCACCACTAGCTATAGCAGTAGCAGTACCAGTAGCATTGCGGTGCCCGGTTGTGTTGGCATGTAACTGAACGTATACGTGTTCGCGTGTTTGTGTGTTGTTTTCTGAGAGAGCTACAGAGAGCAGACACACACATAGACAATATACATCTGATAAAGACATCATCTTCTACAACAGTAGAAGCAAGGCTGCGTACAGGCAGGTGAATAGCCACGGATGACCAACGATAGGCGAAGACACACACACATACGTATATACACGCGTCTCCATACCTAACCCACGTCTCATCAACTACCTGTAATACCTGTATATAATATATGTACCTGTGATATTCCACCTGTATGATCCGTATTCCCTCTGTATTGCTTTTAACTTCTATTCTGTATTCCCTTGTATTCATTATTCCATCCCTGTTCGATATTAATTCCGTTATATTAAAACTGATATCCCGCCTGTATTCCGTATTTCTTCGGTATTCCATATTGCTCCGTTATTCCACATTCCTCCTGTATTCTATATCTTGCCTGTATTCCACATTCCTCCTATATTCGATATTCCGCCTGTATTCCGTACCCTACATTCCCTATCCGTCCTGTATTCACCCGCGCTGCGTAGAATTTGCACCGTGTGAGTGTGACACTCGGATAAAACGCTCGATATGGAATGTCGTGACGTCACGCGGCGTCTGTCAACCATCGTCAACGTTGTTGTCATCGTCATCGTCGTCGTCTGCTTGGCGGATGGAGTGAGTGGAGAGCAGGCGTTTGAAAACGGCGTGGAAGGAGATATAGGTAAGTTGTTATACGCACACGCACGCACGCACGCACGCACACACACACACACACACACACACACACACACAACACTACACTAACACAACTACACTACTACTTACTTACTTACTACATCAGCACACATCACACGCGCGCGCGCGCTACACCACCACACCACGCGGCGCGCGCACGACACACACACACACACAACAACACAGCACACACAATCATGGCCGCACACACACACACGACGACACAACACAATAGAGTAGAGAATCAATTAAGAACTTTGGTAGTAAATATCATTTCGTGTTTATTTACCTTTTTTTATTATGAGCACGTTCAAAGTGCCTGATCTTGTGTACATAGCAGCAGAAGAAGCAACAGTAGCAGTAGCTCCAAGAAACGGTATTGCTAGGGTTAGAATACCCCTAATTATGTTCTAGAGTACCCCGGATTGAGAGACCGGATAGAGTACCCCGGATTGTATAGACAATCCGTCGCACAGCCTGGTCGGCTACAGTAGCAGCAGCCACTAGTAGTAGTAGTAATTGCAGCAGCTGTAATACCACGGAAAGTTAAGTGGCGCTAAATAGATGATGATGAATGATGTAAACGCGAGTATTTGTACAGTAATTACTGTTACTGCTACTACGGCTACTAGTGCTGGCTGCTTGCTGCTTGGCTGTTGCTGCTACTACTACTGATAGTCCGCGACCAGGCTATGCGAACGGATTGTTAATACTAAGGGTATTCAAACGCCTAGCAATACCCGTTTCTTGGAGCTACTGCTACGCTGGCTGCTACTCTACTAGGGCTACTAGTGCTCATAGGGTCTATGTCCCCCAGGTACTGGCCGGAACGGTACCCTGGGTACGGTCCGGTATTACCGAAACGTACGCCTGGTCACTATTTGATATGTTTAGGGTTAGGATTAGGGTTCGGTTAAGGTTCGGGCTTAGGGTTCGGGTTAGGGTTAGGAGTAGGCGTAGCGAAGCTCCCTACGACTCGTTAGTGGAGTAGACGAGGTACGGTGGTAATTAGATAGTACGGGTACTTCGCGCGTATACCGGACCGGACCCAGGGTACGTTCCGGCAGTACCCCGGCGACATAGACCCTCTCAGCGCTACTGTACTAAGTACTAGTGTTCCAACACTCATGCACTGCTGGCTGCTACTGTTCTGCGCTGCTGCTACTGAAACTGCTGCACTGCTCCGTTATGGCTGCAATGTCTTTGTTGTGAAGGCTCGCAGTAAGCTAATTATATGTTAATAACTTATTAATATTATACGTGGATTGCTATACTGCGTGTATTAACATAGGTTCAGCCGTATTTCGTGCCGAGTGCATGTTTGTGGCTGACTCACCGGCCACTCATCCCAATCTGTGTCTGCCCCTGCCCGCTTCTTATATATATATATAATTATATTATATATATATATATATATATATATATAAATTATATAATATACGGCGCCTTAAATGAAAACTGGCGCAGTAACGACAACATCGGTGATATATCAAAACGACATTGTTGTATGATATTCATCGATACATCCATCATCAAAGCATCTCGTAGCAACAGCAGCAGCAGCAATACCGGCTGCAGTTAACGAGCTATCTAATAATTAACGACTTGACATGAAATAAGGCTGTGTTGCCAGACGTCTTGTACTGTTACTGTTAGACGTATTGTGTCTAACCGTGTGGGCTACATGTCTGCCTGCAATCTATCTGTATACACGCCATCATTTACCTTGCCTATATATATATCAAGATTACATAACAGAGATTATGTGCAATCTCTATTAT
>NW_014579999.1:10164-12515 GCF_000485595.1 Priapulus caudatus | reverse complement strand
ACACACACACACACACACACACACACACACACACACACACACATACACGCACACACATATATATAAATATACTTCCTACATGCTCATGAGCTGGATAGTACACAGAAACAGCGTGTGAACTTTACACATGATTCATGACAGGGTGTACGGTGTACGGTGCACAGAGCCACTGCTGTTACCTCTCCCCCTCCCTCTCTTTCTTCCACACTCCCCCATCTTTCTCGCTCTCCTTCCACGCTCCCCTCTCACACTCCCCCTCCCTCCCTCTCTTCCTTCTTCCCTTTCTCTGCCTCCCTCCCCGTCTCTCCCTCTCCTTTTCTACGGGATGTAGATCGACTGTTACTACCTCCGCGTGCGTGTGTGTGAAGATTCATGGGATTTTTCATTACCGTAACTGTACGATGTTTCTCTGTCAGAAGAAGGGTTAATATAAAGACCGTGTTAATACAACTTTTCTTTCTGACAACAGGGCAACTATCTGCCCCTAGTTGTATCTCTAGCCTTCCAACAACCACCGGAAATGGTGCATGTATGCATTGTTGCAGTAATGAGCCAAAAAAAACAAATCGAAAACAAAATATAATGTTTTTTTATTCACTACCGATTCTACGCCCATGTTGTTACAACATCGTCATTGACTTGCTATCATTCTTCATTGTCACACACGATATTTCCCCGTCTATTAATATAACCCGTTTTCACTCCCACCCACTCCCACCCCCTCCTTTCCAATTAGCATATTTGCGGCTAAAACATTCCATGGTTACAATCATCATGCTATACTTAATAACGCGTGTGAGATCTACCGCGGCTAACAACCCGTGAGAAATCTTATTCTATTGCCAGCCAGCGTGGAAACACACGCACACGCGCGGTCGTGTGTGTCGCCATGGTGACGTTACGTAATTTGTTTACTCTGTGTGATTGTTTCTGCACGCGTGCGCGTGTGTCGCCATGGTAATGTTACGTGATTTGTTTACTCTGGGTGATTGTTTCAGGCGGGACAGTGATGTTGCGTTGTTGAGTGAGCGATTGACTCTTCACGCGGTTAAATTATAGTCACTGGAAGAGATCAATATGTTTAACAGATGATGATGACATTCTGTCAATAGTATAGTGTAGCCGGTATGTGTCGAGTGAGAAATGGGCGGGAAAGAGGGTGGAAGGGCGAGAGAGAGAACATAGAGAAGGGGGCGGGAGAGAGAGATGGCGGGAGGGAGAGGGAAAACAGAGAGACAGAGAGATAGAGGGAGGGGGAGAGGGAGAGGGAGATGCAAAGGGAGAGCAAGGAGCAGATGGCGATGGGGCGAACGAAAATTGTCACGGCAAATTATTGTGAACATTTTTAACTTGTTTACCTGGTGACATTACCTACTATACGTGACCTGTTCTGAGTTAGCTCTGTTCTTACTGCTGTGTGTGTGTGTGTGTGTGTGTGTGTGTGTGTGTGTGTGTGTGTGTGTGTGTGTGTGTGTGTGTGTGGCTCTCCCCCTCTCCCCCTCCTCTCCCCTGTCCCTCTCCCCTCTCCCTCCCCTCTCTCCCTCTCTCCCTGCTCTCCCTCTCTCCTTCTCTCCCTCTCTCCTTCTCTCCCTCTCTCACTCTCTCCCTCTCTCCTCTCTCTTTCTTCCCCTCTCCCCCTCTCCCTCTGTCCGCCTTTCTCCCTCTTACCTTTCTTCTCGCTCCCTCCTCCCTCTCTCCCCTCCCCCTCTCCCCCTCTCTCCCTCTCGTGGCTCACGTGCCCTCGCAAGACCTTGAGGGTCTCCCGCAGGCATCTGCACAGTGGCACGGTTGTTGGGAGAGGGCGGTAAGAAAGGAAGCGAGAAAAAAGAAGCAGAGGGAGGTGAGGAGGGAGAAGAGTGGAGATAAAAGGGTAGATGTAACGGGAGAGGAGGAAGGGAGATGCGTGAGGAATAAAGCAAGAAAAGCGCCGGACATTGGATGAGCGGAGGAAGCGAGATATCACTATTGCTGCTGCTGCTGCTGCTGATGCTACTGCCTACTGCCTGCCGCTGCGCCTGTATACTGCTGGATGCTACTGCTACTGCCGCTGTGCTGCGCTGTATACTGCCTGATACTGATCTGCTACTGTTGCTGCTGCCTACAACTGTGCTGCTGCTGCTGCTGTGCCTGTGCTACTGCTACACTACTGTACCCCTGCTGCTGCTACTGGCCTACTGCTGCCTACTCTGCCTGCTTCTGCACTGATGCATGCTACTGCTACTGCTCACTGCTGCTGGCTACTGCTACTTGATCTGCTACTGCCTACTGCTGCTACAGGGTGCTGCCTACCTCTACTGCTACTGCCTACTGCTACTGCTACTGCTACTGCTACTGCACTGCTACTGCTACTT
>NW_014579999.1:7074-8255 GCF_000485595.1 Priapulus caudatus | reverse complement strand
AGAGGGGGAGGGGGAGAGGGGGAAAGCTGGCCCCCGTAATGTCCCCTGCGGTAGGAATTTTAACCCTGTCAACCACTGACGAGGTAATCATAGAAGCTAACCTCCATCTGCAACAGCCGCGCATTGTTGCCGCGCGGTGGCGCAGCGGGCGGGCCTGGCGGCCATGTTTTAATGAGCCGTGGAGGGGCAGGGGGCGCGGACACCGCGGCGTAATACCAACGTGCTTTGCAACGATTCTTTTTTGTCAGAAGCATTTTGTTGGGAAAAAGCCTTTGCAGTGCTGTGATAGCGAGAGAGAGCGCACGATTGAGATAGAGAGAGGGAGAGAGTGAGATATTGAGATATAGAGAAAGAGAGAGTGAGATATTGAGACATAGAGAGAGAGCGAAAGAAAGACAAAGAGATAAAGAAGGAGAGCGAGGGCGACAGCGAGAGAGAAAGAGAGAGAGGCAGAGAAAGCGAGAGAAAGCTAGGCTGCATCCACCTGTTGCTGTTGACTTCCTGATCAATAATCGTGCGAGAAGCAAAGCAGACGGATGACGTCACAGCCTCCTGACGTCACAGCAACAAAGCCACACTGCAACGCTCGCACACTTCACCGCCAACAACTCGGCAACAGTGATATTCACACACCAACGCTCACACGCGCACACACACGCCCGCACGCACGCACGCCCGAACACATTCCTTCGCAGTGCCCCCTCACTCGCTCCCTCTCTCCATCTATCTACCTGTCGGAGTTAAAAACACTCATGCTGTGTGACATTGGTGGCCGTGGGCACAAACAACACCAGCACCAGCCAAATGCAGCGGCAGTAGCAGTGGCAATAGCAGTAGCAGCAGCAGCAGCAGCAGCAGCAGCAGCAGTAGCAGCAGCAGCAGTAGCAGGTTGGTGAGGCCGGTTTACTTGTGGAGTGAAGGGCTACACACAGAGCCACACACACAGCGTAACCTCGCGTAAGCTAGGGATCAATCTTGAGGGTTATTCATTATACACACACTGATGAACAAGTCATGTCTGCTGTCGCCCCTGGGCTGACGTGGCATTACCACCTGCCTCTATCTCTGCTTCCATCTCTCTGTCTCTCTCTTTCTCTCTCTCTCTCTCTCTCCCTCTCTCTCTCTCTCTCTCTCTCTCTCTCTCTCTCTCTCTTTCTCCCACTGTTTCCTTCGCCCTTCCT
>NW_014579999.1:1433-7064 GCF_000485595.1 Priapulus caudatus | reverse complement strand
CACACACACACACACACACACACACACACACACACACACACACACACACACGCGCACACACATGCACGCACACACGCACATGGGCGGAGCAACGAGCGACAGATAAAAAAGCGTGCCTCGCTCTCGCACCTGTGAGATCGCTCAGACGATCGATGCACGTGTCATTATCGGCACGTTACCTGTGCGCACGTAACTCCCGCGTCTCTTACCTGGTCACGTAGCCTTGCATAATGCGTGCGAGTTACCTGCGCTGCGGAACCAGCTCACCTATGTAATGTGTCTGAGCTCACAGGTATGCATTACCCAGTCACAGGTGCTGATTAACACCTGTCTAGCAGCGAGAACCCCCGCGGTGCATGCTGGGAGCCCGTGTCTCCGCTCGCGGCATCCCCGCAGTCACATCTACATTGTTGTCGCGTCTGTGGTTACGCGATGCATGCCGGGAGCCCGTGTCTGCACTCGCGGCATCCCCGGCTCTCTCACTACTCCCATCAAACGAAGAGCTCTTTACGTTTCAGCAAATTTTAATTTCACGAATTTTATTGACATTAAAAAAGCGACAATGGTGACATTCTATCCGCCCAATTTCATCCACTTTATGCTAATCAAATTACACGCTAGCGCCTGGCTTTATTTGACTTCGAACACAATCCCTTATACCGCCCGATTAATGATGAAGAGAAAAACTGGTTTTTCAGAGCAATTTCGTAATTTTTCGGTCTCGGAAAATATCGTCAATTCTGTGTCGTTATGATTTAATCCGTGTATTTTGCAGTATGTATTTTGCGGTATGCATTTTTTGCAGTATGTATTTTGCAGTATGTATTTTGCGTGTTGTGTATTTTGCGGTGTGTATTTTTGATGTATTTTTCGGTGTGTATTTTATTGCAACGTGTGTGTGTTTATCGTGATGCGTTTTTCTCAGGTATGTTGTTTTTTTGTGCCCCGGTGAGATATTTGTGACTCTATCGTGTTCTAATCATTGTCTTCTTATAATATTATAATCTAATCATTGCCTTCGTTTGTTTGCAGGTAAGTTTGACGAATAAGCCGTGGGGATGGAGTGAGGGGGATCGAGGCCGTTTGAACTGTGTGCGTGAGTCTATAGTGATCCACCGTGATCCACCGTGATACACCGTGATACACCGTCATATTCACGCGTGAATGTTCAGGTGATGGTAGTTAGTGTTGTATTTTATTTGTTACAAAGTGGGATCGTTTTGTTTTATCGATTAACATAATTTAATCAATTGAATCAGTCGACATGAAACAGTAGACATTACAGTACGTGGGTATGCACGTATATTGTATACTCGTACACATTTACATATAATACACCTACCTAGACATATTATACACTTTCACATACACATGTACATAATCGCATACATACACGTATACGCATACACACATACACATGTTACGTACATACACATAACTACATCGTGGGTTTCGGATTCAGTGTTCGATCATGCAATACTGATGGGGCGATCATTCTGGATCTTTCTCTAATCATGTTTAGCGCTGCCTCACGCGCTATGCTGGTTGCTGAATTTACGATGTAAGTTAGCTTAAGTCATGTGACATGTGCGCGAGAAAATGCGTGAAATCTTGCCATTACTATAGCCGGAAAAATTCAATTCCAGCCTCATTTGCGCTTTTGCTCGTTTCGTGGGTGTCTCTGTTCTAGGAGCTATATAATGAGTGATCCAAAAAACGCGATTTGATTAAGATAAAACCTAGTAATGTTGAACGTATGNAAGGGGGTGGAAGCGGGGTGTTAGGGATTATTGATTGTTTTAAAGTAAGATATATGCCTATAAGAAGATGACTTGATGACTTGATATATGCCTATCGAATAAATATGCACTTGCTAGTTCCATTGCTATATTTATCTCACAAGACGGTTGTGTTTGTGTGTCTGACAGTATACGTAGGTTAGCTGCAAAGGCGCATCTACCTCACAGTACATACTCCTACACGCACGCACGCACACACGTACACACGTACACACACACACAGTCACACCCGCAAACACACACGCACGCGCGCGCGCACACGCACACGCACACGCATGCACACACACACACACACACACACACNATTAACTAGATTTAATGTACTATAAATTATGTACAATGTAGGCCCTACTATGAATGAGTTACAATGTACTATGAACTATGTACAATGGACTATTAACTAGATTTAATGTACTATAAATTATGTACAATGTAGGCCCTACTATGAATGAGTTACAATGTACTATGAATTGTGTACAACGTACTATAAACTAGGTTTAATGTACTATAAATTATGTACAATGTAGGCCCTACTATGAATGAGTTACAATGTACTATGAATTGTGTACAACGTACTATAAACTAGATTTAATGTACTATGAATTATGTTCAATGTGTTATGAGTATGAACTAGGTAAGAATTATCAATTCCAACCTTATTCAGAAATTATTAACTAAATTGAGAATTAACAATTTATCACGAACNTGTGGCATACTGCTACGGCTGCTAACCTGCTGCCTCGCGCTGCTGCTACGCTGCTAGCTACTGTGCTACCATCAGCTACATGGGCTCACTGGGGCGAGCTGTACATGTAAGCTAACTGGCTACAGCACTGCTACAGCTACTTGCTACTGCGCTGACACTGCTGACTGCTAGCTGCTACTGCTACTCGCTATGCATACAGGCTACTGCTTGGCTGCTAGCTACTACTACTACTGCTGCTGCTAACTACTACTACTGTAGCTGCTGCTGCTCTACGGATACTGCTGCTGGCCGCGTTAGTCGGTGTTAAGTTAGAGTCGACCATTCCATGGTTCTTTATAAGATATCGATTGAACGGCTCAACGCAATGACGTCCCCATCAAAACTCTTTACGCGCGGGACCCGTGCATTTCGCCTGCGCCATCCGCGGGACCGTGCTATGTGTGAGTGTGTCGTGACGTTGTGCTCGCTCCCATGGCAGCCATGTATCTGTTCGGCTGGCAGACCATGTTGTATGCGCACCCACCAGCCATTGTTATATTCTCGGCCCAGATGCGGGCACTGTCGCCACGCGAAGCTTATATTAATAATTGCTCCTCCCGCATCACCTCTCCTCTCCATCTGCCATGCGCTGCATCTCGAATCATCTCTCAATCTCATCTCATTTTCTCATCATCTCTCGTCTCATTTCTCCTCATCTCTCATCCAAGCAGCCTTTACTCCTCTCAGCAAATCTTATCTCTCCCGCGACGTTACATCCTTCTCATCAATCCTCCTTCCCTTATCCACGCTCCCCTCTCTCTCGACGCGCTTCCCCGATGCAATCCCGGCACGGCTCATTGTGGTCGACGCCTCTCGTCTTCCTCTCGCTTTCTCTCTCTTGTCTCTTTCTTTCTTCTGCTTCTCTCTCTCTACGTAGTCTATCAGTGATATACTCAATTCAGTCTGCCGACTCTTCTGTAAAATTGTTTCTCCATCTCTCCACCTTCTCTCATTCTTTTCTCTATTTCTTATGCCTTACCTAATTTCATTTTTCTCCGAATCTGCGTCTCTGCTCCAGGTCTATTCTCAATCCACTTATCTCCATCTCTTTAACTCTCACCTCAAATTCCTTCTATCAATCCGACCCCTCTCCTTTTTTCTTACCACTCGACTCTCTTTTTTTCAACTCGCACTCCGCTGCAAACTCAGGTGCGAAATTGGAATCATTTGAAACGTTTTCTAGGAAAGCTACAAGCAGATTTATCTTTCGAACTTGCCGCCCGTGCCAATTTCCGTCTTCAGTTTCTCTATCCCTCGCTGAGCGAAGTCCTGATCATTAAATTTACACCTATGGGTGTGTGAGTGTGTCGTGTGGGGTGGCGGCGTAGAGGGGGCGGTCGAAGATGTGTGTGTCGAAAGGGTGGACCATTCTAACTTCTGGTGTAAATACCAGTTGAAGATGTACGGCATACGGTAAAATCCACACTGTCAGGCGATTGACAGAGCAAGAGAGAAAAAGAAAAAAGAAAAAAGAGAGAGAAAGAGAAAATAGAAGGAAAATAAAGAGAAGGATAATATGAAAGAGAGATGGAAGAGAGAGAAAAAAGAAGACAAAGAGAGAGAAGAGAGAGAGAGAGAAGAGAACGAGAGAAGAGAAGATAGAGAGCGAGAGCGAGAGGCGAAGAGCGAGAGCGAAGAGCGAGAGCGAGAGCAGAAGAGTAGAGAGAGAGAGAGAGAGAGAGAGAGAGAGAGAGAGAGAGAGAGAGAGAGAGAGGTGACCATTGTGTGGTTTTGGAAAGACTTGGGAACTGGACTGTGTGGTTTATAGAAGCTCGCGGGGCATTCTAGCATCCTGCAGTGCCTGTCGGTCGTCAGAGAAGCTGACGTTTGATGTTTCTATCTAGAGAAAGCCTCCTTTCTTCTGCGTGCTCTCTATCTCTTTCTCAATCTTTTCCTCTCTTTCTCAATCTCTGTCTCTCTCTCTCTCTCTCTCTCTCTCTTCACTCTCCTTCTCTCTCTCGTGCTTCCTTATAGAAGAAGCTATTTGACCTTTGACATGAGCGTCATCAGACGCGCGTCATCGGTTTCACGATGCTAGCTATGGCTTCATCCAAGAACGCGATAGTCGCGACATCTACCGAGTTTAAATTAATTATAAAATGTTGGCCCATCTATAATTCCACACAATGGAAGTGTTCCAATCCGTGAAATGAAACTTTCATTTATACATTTTATTTATTTATACTGGAAGATTTGGCAGTTTCGAAAGATTTTGAAAGCAGGTTCTAGTGTTGAAACGAAATATAGATGTGTGAGAAAACACTCAAACCTAAATCTCACTCATTCATCATTTTAACGCGTATCGCACGTGTGAACAGAATAAACGAGATATTTGGCGGTCGGTTTGCTGTCAACACGAACTGTGAACGTGTTCGTATGAATTACTTCTCATCGCCGCTCATGCGTGAGAATCCTCACGCTCCCAACCCCCCGCCGTCACTACCAGCATCTCTACACACGCACGCACGTTCAAGCACGCACGCACACACGCACGTACACACGCACACACGCAGGTACGCTCGCACGCACGCACGCACGCACACACACGCACGCACACACACACACGCTCACGCACATACACACACACGCACGCACACACACACGCACGCACTCACACACACGCACGCGCTCACACGCACGCACGCACTCATACACACACGCACGCACGCACGCACACACACACACATTCTCTCTAACGAATAACTCTCGCATGCAAAGTGCGATTCCGATTGACCTTGTCTACGATCGATCTCGCCAGAAAAGCGGAAACTAATTCCGTTATGGAACTGATGACACATTATGCACAAACTGATGACGCATTATGCTCCAACTCTCCAGTTCAACGCCCAAAAGACGTTCAATTAAGCGCGAATTTCCCAATTGTGCTTTAAGAAAAAAGCGCGTCGCCAGCGCACTGAGAAAACTCAATGGTCAATAATGGCGAAGTATTGTTCGTCAATATCGTTTGGAAAGCCGACGCGAATAAACACATGGTTCATACAGGAGGACTGAAATTTTTCCCAAGGACGTTTGAAGGACTTTTCAATGACATTTTATCGGAAATTCAAGAACATTTTATCAGACATT
>NW_014579999.1:0-522 GCF_000485595.1 Priapulus caudatus | reverse complement strand
GAGAGAGAGAGAGAGAGAGAGAGAGAGAGAGAGAGAGAGAGAGAGAGAGAGGGAGAGAGGTCAAGATTTGCTTTGGCGAGCGGTCACCGACTCCCCACCGTCTCCCACAGTCATTATCGCAGTCATTATCGCAGTCATTTCTCATTCCCATGTCAGCAGCGGACAAATACTCGCTTTCTTTGAAAAAATATCGTTCTGTGAGAGTAAGAGTGAATGTGAAAGAGAGAGAGAGAGAGAGTCGAGAGAGAGAGAGAGAGAGAGAGAGAGAGAGAGAGGAGGAGNGAGAGAGAGAGAGAGAGAAAGAGAGAGAGAGAAAGAGGAGAAGGATAAACTGGAGACAGGTGTTACAGGCTCACAACTCTCTCACGGTACAATACGAGGTCTAGCGGTACATGAGCCATGTGCTCTATGGCCAACGTGAACGTATCCTGTTTGATTTAGATAAGTGTGTATACGCTTCTCCTTCAATCGCCACATTATGATTTCTAATTATATATTGATATCTGATATCTGATATAAATA
>NW_014579998.1:22022-22262 GCF_000485595.1 Priapulus caudatus | reverse complement strand
TTCGTAGCGTTAAACGCAACGGTTTCGTTTGTGATAGTTGCTACTGTTGCATCTGTTGCTATCTGTTGCTATCTGTTACTGCTGTTGCTGCTACTGCTATCTGTTGCATCTGTTGCATCTGTTGCATCTGTTGAATCTGTTGCTATCTGTTGCTACTGTTGCATCTGTTGCATCTGTTGCTATCTGTTGCCACACATGTGAGAGACAGCCCGTGTTAAGCCACTGGCAGTACGGTGTAGA
>NW_014579998.1:10248-21318 GCF_000485595.1 Priapulus caudatus | reverse complement strand
TGGAAACGAGGGAGAGATTTGGGACGTGGACGAACTCGCCTATAGATGGGGGTCGTACAGATGCTCCATTGGGAAAGCGGCATTTGCGGAGGGATGGATTTAGGAGGGGGGTATTATTTGGGGGCTCCCCCATTGGGGGTGGCGCGGGCGCGCGGGGGGGCGGGGCGGCGGGCCGGGGGGGCGCTCGGCCCGAGGGGTAATAATCCCTTTGGGGATGCAATCGGGAATTTCGTTCTTTAACTGTAAACTAGTAGTAGTACTACTACTAGTAGTAGTAGTAGTACTCTACTGTAGTACTAACCCGACCAGGCTGTGTGACTAACGTCAATATACAGTAGCATAGGTAGCATAGGTATAGGTATAGGTAGCATAGGTATTCTAACCCTAGCAATACCGTTTCTTGGAGCTACTGTAGTAGTAGTACTAGTAGTACTAGTACTAGTAGTAGTACTACTAGTAGTACTAGCCGGTAGTAGCAGGTAGTAGTAGTACTGGGGGGGGGGTAGTAGCTAACTATAGGTAGGCCCTACTAGTAGTAGGTACTATAGGTATAGTAGACTAGTTCTATGAATATGAACGAATGCAATATTAACACTGGTCATTTCACCTCTAAAGGACAAACGGCAACTGAATGTAAGTTTATTTACGGTAAACTCACGACGTGATGGTAGTGATGGTGCGTATATAGCGTATAGTGGCGCGATCTATCGGACGGCATATGTGCTAGACTGACGTTGGCTGGTAGGCGCGCGTGACGAGACACGTGTCGGTGATCGGCAGTCGCCGTGGGCGTGTCTCGACGGAAAACGTTTAAATTCCCGTTTTTTACAGCAAACCCAAGCGCACAAGAGTAGCGAAAAATGTTCAACGAGCATTTCGAGCAAATGTTTAGCTACCTGGGTAGTCAAACCCGTCGTGCAATCGCCAGAACTGCTCAACTCAGTTTGCGTAGTCAGTCCGCTCCTATGTAAACCCGTTGAAGTATAATTGAATTAGTTCAGCGAAGTTGTGTTAGTGTGCCGCTACGCGGCTTTTTTCGCGCTTCGCGCGGATATCCGGGCTGCCGACTGTCCAGTCACGTAAAATCTGTATTAGTAAAAGCATTCGTACGTTGATTTAGCTTTATATTGGCATTTTATGGCCCTGTGAGTATAGTAAGTTACAATAAAATCTAATTATCATGAACACTGAATGTTGCATTCGATTTTAAGTCTTTTATTATTTCTGCTTGTATGCCTACGCTAAGCATGGGTCTCTTGCTCACTCTCTCTCTCCTCTCTTCTCTCTCTCTCTCTCTCTCTCTTTCTCTCTCTCTCTCTATTATATATTATTCAACTGATTGACATTTGCCACGTAACAGTTATTGTGACAAAGCCTTTGGCTATATTTATTAAATATACCTACAGTGTAATTTCTAAACTGTCCACGAAACTGTCTCAATAGAAGCAGAAAAGTTACTACTACTATTACTACTACTAGGCCCTACTGCTGCTGCTGCTGTTGCTGCTACTGCTGCTGTGCTGTTGTTCTGCTGCTGCTGCTGCTGGTGCTGCCTACTGCTACTGCTGCTTACTGCTGCTATCCCCGTCACGTTTACTTTCCACTCAGTCGAGACTCCTGCTCGTGAGCGGTAAGAATCAAGCGGCGAAGCGTGTACAGAACCTCGTTATCGTCAGCGCGTAGACGATTCGGGTTGCAGCAGAGTTAGCGTAGGAGGAGATGTAGACCACGGGCCCACACGGCAGCGTGCGGCTACGCAGCCGCCGCCACAGCGTTTGAATGATCCAAACGACGAGAAATACCCCACGATAGCGCAAAGCAGAGCATATCAAGCCGTCATCGTCACCACGCCCTTGCTGTTCGCTGCTGCTGCTGTTGTTGTTGTTGTTATGGTGGTGCTGGGGTCTTGCTTGCGATTTTCTCCCGCGGAGGCCTGCACTTTGCATCGCCCGGGCGCTGGCGCTGCTTGATGCCACCTTGCGGACTGCGCGGCCGCGCCTCTCCATATAAGGTAGTAGGAGCACGAAAGCGTCACGCTGGGAACGGGCGAAAGATGGCGACCGCGTCATTTCCTGGTGGCCCGCCGCCGTTGCCAGGAACAGCACGCATGGGGGCGCTAGCCGACGACGACGCGACGACGCCGGCGTATTGGCCCGCAATGCAGCACGTCTCGCGCGACGCCGCCGCCAGACGGCGCGCCGTCAGCAGACGCGGGTAGGCCATCTGATGCAGGATGGCGTACGTATTTCTCATGGCAACGGCGGCGATGAAGAAAGCTGCACGACGGACAGGCTAGAGTCAGTGGATTCATGAAGGTCTTCCAGAGCGAGCATCGCATGCGCATAGCGCGTTAAGCCGCCCGCCCCACCAGATTTTCGCCCTCGGTGAGCATGAACTGTATCGTAGAGGCAGTCGCACGCGGCGAGCGAGGCGAGCTATGCTAATTAACGTAGTTTCTGCAGCGCAGGTATCTACTGATGCGCCACATTACAGCGTGTTGCCACGACGCTAGCGACTCCCAGTAAAGCAGTAACGTTAAGCGCAACGTTGGTCGTATATGTGAAGCCTGCACCACCACCACCACCACCACCACCCCCCACTACTACTGTCAGAATAGTTCGTAGTGTTGACGCAGCGGTTTCGTTTTGTGATACGCCATGGAGGAACATGATTACGTTGTGTTTCAACCTTAGTTTCTCGCCTTTACGGTCACTAGCAAGTTTACATGTAGAAATCCACAGCAGCTCCTCCATCACCACTACTACTGTCAGAATTGGCCGACGTCTAGACATCGATTTTGATTCGTAGGGTAAAACGCAACGTTCGCTTTTGTGATAGTTGCTACTGGTGCATCTGTTGCTTATTCTGTTGCCCTACTGTTGCTGCTGCTGTTGCTGCTGCTATCTGTTGCAATCTGTTGCATTCTGTGCTACGTTGCATCTCGTTGGTATCTGTTGCCTACTGTTGCATCTGTTGCTATCTGTTTGCTATCTGTTGTACACATGATGAGGACAGTCGTTGTTAAAGCCGCTGGCAGTACGTGGTAGACCGGGACACTGACAGGGTGTAGATAGTAGCGTCACAGCCAGCCGTATGATACTGGCGCGGCGAGTCTCCTCAACGTAGGCACCTCGCCCGATTCACGCGCGTTTCCAATCCACGCATCGGGCCCGGAGTTTGATTTGCAGCAAAGAGCTGCTCCAATCAGCCGTCGCAATCGGAAATCGTTTCTAGAACGTCGCCTAGCCCACCGCAGTTTGTGCGCGACTTCGGCAAGTTCGAGCCAGCAGATAAAATTGCGACAATCTAGGGTGAGCGAGGCAAGCTATACGTTATCCACGTGGTGCTGGAAGGGCTCTGGCTTACTCGATCAGTCTGACGAAGTATTGGACGCGACCTCGTTTGTTGACATGTGGCGCTCAGCTCACGTCAACAGATGCACAGATGTGTGGTGTGGGATCTGAACGCGCCATATATATATCAAGAGTACATAATAGAGACTATTCTATAATAATAATTCTCTATTATGTACTCTTGATATATATATATATATATATTATGTGTGTGTGTGTGTGTGTGTGTGTGTGTGTGTAGTGCGCGCGCGCGTGTGTGTGTGTGCGTGTGTGTGTGTGTGTGTGTGTGTGTGTGTGTGTGTGTGTGCGCGCGCGCGCGCGCATTGTGTGTGTATTAGTTCATGAATTCATCTTCCCATGCACATCGATCCATGTTTAATGGTTGGCTAATAATTAGTGGTGATTGGTGTGTGGGATGGTGCATGGGTTGGATGGGGGTGGCTGCGTGCGCTTTCTGCTGCTGCGCCGGTGCGGGTGTAGGCCGTGTTTGTGGAGTAAACATCCACGCCGATGAAACCTTTTAAAAGCGCCTATATTTGACCGTGATGAGAAATGATCAAAACGCGGAGTTCCCTTTGAATAATAATAATAACATGTTTACTGCGCTCTCCGATCGGTACGCGGGAAAGAAAGAGAGCGAGCGAGAGAGAGAGAGAGCGAGCGAGCGAGAGAGAGAAGAGAGAGAGAGTAGAGAGAGAGAGAGAAGAGAGAGACGGGAGAGAAAGACGCGAGAGAAACATAGAGTCGGAGCGAAGCGAGAGAAGAGAGAGAGATGGAAAGAGAGAGAGAAGAGAGAAAGATAGAGAGGAAGAAGCTGATCGACAGAAGAGCTCGAGAGCGAAGAGAGAGAAGAGAGAGGAGAGAAGAGAAGAAGAGAGAGAGCGAGAGAAACACACGTGTATTTTGGTGTGGCGATGTGTTGGCGATGTTGTGTGTGTTGTTGTGTGTCGCCGCGTCGGTGTATGCGTGCGTGCGTGTGATGTGTGGTGTGGTGTTGTGTTGTGTTACGTAGTTGTTGTGTGTGTTGTGTGTGTGTGTGTACAACAGCGTGTATAGGATGTGTGTGTAAAGGTAGGTGTATAGATACCTTTATGTGCACAATATGTCTATAGAATGTGTAGATTGGTACACAACCCCCAGTATCATACGGCTCTGTGACGCTACTACTACACCTGTCAGTGTCCCGTGTCTACACCGTACTGCCAGCGGCTTAACACGGGCTGTCTCTCACATGTGTAGCAACAGATAGCAACAGATGCAACAGATTCAACAGTAGCAACAAATAGCAACAGATGCAACAGTAGCAACAGATGCAACAGATAGCAGCAGCAGCAACAGTAGCAACAGATAGCAACAGATGCAACAGTAGCAACAATCACAAACGAAACCGCTGCGTTTCAACGCTACGAACCAGACGATGTTAGAACGTCGCCATTCTGACAGTAGTAGTGGTGATGGAGGTGCTGCTGGTGGATTCTACATGTAAACTTGCTAGTGACCGTAAAGCGAGAAACTAAGGTTTGAAAACACAACGTGAATCATGTCCTCCATGGCTATCGCAAACGAAACCGTTGTGTTCAACCATTCTGACAGTAGTAGTGGTGATGGTGGTGGTGGTGGTGCTGGTGGTGGTGGTGCAGGCTTCCACATATACGACCACTTGCGGCTAACCGTTACTGCTTTACTGGGAATCGCTAGCGTCGGTGGCAACACGCTTGTAATGTTGGCCATCAGTAGATACCCTGCGCTGCAGAACTACGGTTATTACATACTCGCCTCGCTCGCCGCGTGCGACTGCCTCTACGGTATACAGTTCGTGCTCACCGAGGGCGAAATCTGGTGGGCGGCGGGCTACGCGCATGCGCATCGATGCTCGCTCTGGAAGGCCTTCATGGCTCTACTGGACGCCTACCTGTCGTCGTGCAGCTTTCTCCATCTGCTCGCCGTTGCCATGGAGAAATACGTCGCCATCCTGCATCCGATGGCCTACCCGCGTCTGCTCACGGCGCGCCGTCTGGCGGCGGGCGTCGCGGCGACGTGGCTGCTCGCGGGCGCGTACGTCGGCGTCATCGTCGTCGGCAGCGCCCCCTGCGCGCTGTTCTCTGGCAAGGGCGGCGTCCACCACGTGATGAAAGCGGTCGCCATCTACGTCGTTCCCGGCGTGGCGCTGTTCGCGCTCTACTACCTTATATGGAGAGCGGCGGCGGCGCAGTCCCGCCAGGTGGCAGCAGCAGCGCAGCGCCCGGGCGATGCAAGTGGCGGCCTCCGGCGGGGATCGCGGAAAAAATCGCAACAAACCCCAACACACCAACAACAACGAACCCAACGAGCCAGCAACAAAGCAGAGCGAGCAGACAACAACAGGCAGCCAGCACAGAACAGCAAGGCAGCGGTAAACAAAGGTGCAACGAAATCGGCCTTGAATATTGCTCTGCTGTCGCGCTATCGTGGTGTTGTATTTCTCGTGGTTTGGGAAAAAAGATACAAAAAAAATACAAGAGGGGAAAAATAATAAATAAGAGAAGAGAAGTCAAACTGAAAAAGCGAATAAAGCAAGACATAGAACGTGTTAGCCGGAATAAAGAGAAAGGAATAATACATAATCTCGGGTCATATGNTATGTAGTAGCAGCCGCAATCGCAGCAGTAGTAGTAGCAGCGCAGCAGCAGCGCAGTAGCAGGCAGCAGCAGCAGCAACAGCAACAGCAGCACAGCAGCAGGCAGTAGCAGTGTAGTAGCAGCAGCAGCAGCAGCAGCAGCAACAGCAAACAGCAAGCAGCAACAGCAGCAGCAGCAGCAACAACAGCAGTAGCAGCAGCAACAGCAGCAGTAGTAGTAGTAGTAGTAGTAGTAGTAGTAGTAGTAGTAGTAGTAGGTAGTAGTAGTGTAGTAGTAGTAGTAGTAGTGTATAGTAGTAGTAGTAGTAGTAGTAGTAATAGTAGTAGTAACTTTTCTGCTTCTATTGAGACAGTTTCGTGGACAGTTTAGAAATTACATGTAGGTATATTATACATATAGCAAGCTTTGTCCTTACGTGCAATGTCAATCCAGGTTATATATATATATATATATAAATATGTATATATAGGAGAGAGAGAGATAAGGTAAGCTGTGTCTGTGTATACCTTCACGACCGTACGTGGTGTCTGAGTGTCACGGAACGTACGTGATGTCTGAGTGTTACCGAAGTAGTTGTGTCTGAGTGTTCACCGGAACGTACATGTGTGTCTGAGTGTTTACAGGAACATACATGTGTGTCTGATTGTTCACCGGAACGTACATGTGTGTCTGAGTGTTCACCAAAACGTACATGTGTGTGTGAAGAAACAGATATAGGCAAAGATTTAAATTTTACTTTATAAACTATACTAATATAATGTAAATGAATGAGTAAGAATGGTAATTACTAGATTTTATTTCTAATATCTATAATTTCTATTAGAATTCTATAGAATAAAAAATAATCTAAGTACGTTACCGACGTTTTCGAGCTAAACGTTTTTGAACTTTCTATTCTCGCTCGAAGAAAAACAGGCACCAGCTTTCAAGAACTCAACCAGTCACGTAAAATTATGTAGTAGTAAAAGCATTCGTACGCTGATTTAGCTTCATATTGGCATTTTATAGATGGCTCTGTGAGTATAGTAAGTTATAATAAAAATCTAATTATCATGAACAATAAATGTTACATTCGATTTTAAGTCTTTCTGCTCGTATGCCTACGAAGCATGGGTCTCTGCTCATTCTCTCTCTCTCTCTCTCTCTCTCTCTCCTCTCTCTCTCTCTCTCTCTCTTCTCTCTTTCTTATATATATATATATATATATATATATATATAATCTGGATTGACATTGCACGTAACGATAATTGTGACAAAGCTTGCTATATGTATAATATACCTACATGTACTGTCCACGAAACTGTCTCAATAGAATCAGAAAATGGTCCCTACTACTACTACTACTACTACTACTACTACTACTACTACTACTACTACTACTACTACTACTACTACTACTACTACTACTACTACTACTACTACTTCTACTAATATTACAGGAGCGTATATGACATATTTGTCATTATACGCTCCTGATATTACTACTACTACTACTACTGCTGCTGCTGCTGTTGATGCTGCTGCTGTTGCTGCTGTTGCTGTTGCTGCTGCTGTTGCTGTTGCTGCTTGCTGCTCTGCTGCTGCTGCTGCTGCTGCT
This sequence comes from Priapulus caudatus, assembly GCF_000485595.1. Taxonomy (NCBI): domain Eukaryota; kingdom Metazoa; phylum Priapulida; class Priapulimorpha; order Priapulimorphida; family Priapulidae; genus Priapulus; species Priapulus caudatus. The sequence goes on along the minus strand of NW_014579998.1, from coordinate 13,750 downwards.
GCTGCTGCTGCTGCTGCTGCTACTGCTGCTATTCCCCGCCCACTTACTATCCACTCAGTCGAGACTCCTGCTCGTCGAGCGCGTGAGAATCAAGCGGAAGGCGTTACGGAACCTCGTTATTCTCAGCGCGTAGACGATCGGGTTGCAGGCAGAGTTAGCGTAGAGGAGAATGTAGACCACGGCCCACACGGCAGGTGCGGCTACGCAGCCGCCGCACAGCGAGTTGATGATCCAAACGACGAGAAACACGCCCCACGACAGCGCGAAGCAGAGCAATATCAAGCCGATCGTCACCACCGCCTTGCTGTTGCTGCTGCTGCTGTTGTTGTTGGTGGTGGTGTGGCGGTTTGTTGCGATTTCTCCCCGCCGGACGCTGCCACTTGCATCGCCCGGGCGCTGCGCTGCTGCTGCCACCTGGCGGGACTGCGCCGCCGCCGCTTTCCATATAAGGTAGTAGAGCACGAACAGCGCCACGCCGGGAACGGCGAAGATGGCGACCGCCGTCATCTCCTGGTGGCCGCCGCCGGTGCCAGGGAACAGCACGCAGGGGGCGCTGCCGACGACGACGACGACGCCGGCGTATGCCCCCGCGAGCAGCCACGTCGCCGCGACGCCCGCCGCCAGACGGCGCGCCGTCAGCAGACGCGGGTAGGCCATCGGATGCAGGATGGCGACGTATTTCTCCATGGCAACGGCGAGTAGATGCAGAAAGCTGCACGACGACAGGTAGGCGTCCAGTTCTTCCATGAAGGCCTTCCAGAGCGAGCAGCGATGCGCATGCGCGTAGCCCGCCGCCCACCAGATGTCGCCCTCGGCGAGGATGGACTGTATACCGTAGAGGCAGTCGCACGCGGCGAGCGAGGCGAGTATGTAGTAACCGTAGTTCTGCAGCGCAGGGTATCTACTGATGGCCAACATTACAAGCGTGTTGCCACCAACACTAGCGATTCCCAGTAAAGCAGTAACGGTTAGCCGCAAGTGGTCGTATATGTGGAAGCCTGCACCACCACCACCAGCAGCACCACCACCGCCATCACCATCACCACTACTACTGTCAGAATGGTTCGTAGAGTTGAACGCAGCGGTTTCGTTTGTGATAGCCATGGAGGACATGATTCACGTCGTGTTTTCAAACCTTAGTTTCTCGCTTTACGGTCACTAGCAAGTTTACATGTAGAATCCACCAGCAGCACCTCCATCACCACTACTACTGTCAGAATGGCGACGTTCTAACATCGTCTGATTCGTAGCGTTGAACGCAACGGTTTCGTTTGTGATAGTTGCTATTGTTGCATCTGTTGGTATCTGTTGCTACTGTTGCTGCTGCTATCTGTTGCATCTGTTGCATCTGTTGCTACTGTTGCATCTGTTGCTATCTGTTGCTACTGTTGCATCTGTTGCATCTGGCTACTGGCTTCAGATGTGAGAGACAGCCCGTGTTAAGCTGCTGGCAGTACGGCTGCTGCTACTGCTGCTGTTGCTGCTGCTGCTACTGCTGCTGCTGCTACTGCTGCTGTTGCTGCTGCTGCTGCTACTGCTACTGCTGCTATTCCCCGCCCACTTACTATCCACTCATTCGAGACTCCTGCTTGTCGAGCGTGTGAGAATCAAGCAGAAGGCGTTACGGAACCTCGTTATTCTCAGCGCGTAGACGATCGGGTTGCAGAAAGAGTTAGCGATGAGGAGAATGTAGACCACGACCCACACGGCAGGTGCGGCTACGCAGCCGCCGCACAACGTGTTGATGATCCAAACCACGAGAAACACGCCCCACGATAGCGCAAAGCAGAGCAATATCAAGCCGATCGTCACCACCGCCTTGCTGTTGCTGCTGCTGCTGTTGTTGTTGTTAGTGGTGGTGTTGGGGTTTGTTGCGATTTCTCCCCGCCGGAGCCGCCACTTGCATCGCCCGGGCGCTGCGCTGCTGCTGCCACCTGGCGGGACTGCGCCGCCGCCGCTCTCCATATAAGGTAGTAGAGCACGAACAGCGCCACGCCGGGAACGGCGAAGATGGCGACCGCCGTCATCTCCTGATGGCCGCCGCCGTTGCCAGGGAACAGCACGCAGGGGGCGCTGCCGACGACGACGACGACGCCGGCGTATGCCCCCGCGAGCAGCCACGTCGCCGCGACGCCCGCCGCCAGACGGCGCGTTGTCAGCAGACACGGGTAGGCCATCGGATGCAGGATGGCGACGTATTTCTCTATGGCAACGGCGAGCAGATGAAGAAAGCTGCACGACGACAGGTAGACGTCCATGAAGGCCTTCCAGAGCGAGCATTCATGCGCATGCGCGTAGCCAGCCGCCCACCAGATTTCGCCCTCGGTGAGCATGAACTGTATACTGTAGAAGCAGTCGCACGCGGCGAGCGAGGCGAGTATGTAGTAACCGTAGTTCTGCAGCGCAGGGTATCTACTGATGGCCAACATTACAAGCGTGTTGCCACCGACGCTAGCGATTCCAAGTAAAGCAGTAACGGTTAGCCGCAAGTGGTCGTATATGTGGAAGCCTGCACCACCACCACCAGCACCACCACCACCACCATCACCACTACTACTGTCAGAATGGTTCGTAGTGTTGAACGCAGCGGTTTCGTTTGTGATAGCCATGGAGGACATGATTCACGTTGTGTTTTCAAACCTTAGTTTCTCGCTTTACGGTCACTAGCAAGTTTACATGTAGAATCCACCAGCAGCACCTACATCACCACTACTACTGTCAGAATGGCGACGTTCTAACATCGTGTGGTTCGTAGCGTTGAACGCAACGGTTTCGTTTGTGATAGTTGCTACTGTTGCATCTGTTGGTATCTGTTGCTACTGTTGCTGCTGCTATCTGTTGCATCTGTTGCATCTGTTGCTACTGTTGCATCTGTTGCTATCTGTTGCTACTGTTGCTGCTGCTATCTGTTGCATCTGTTGCATCTGTTGCTACTGTTGCATCTGTTGCTATCTGTTGCTACTGTTGCATCTGTGGCATCTGTTGCTATCTGTTGCTACAGATGTGAGAGACAGCCCGTGTTAAGCCGCTGGCAGTACGGTGTAGACGCGGGACACTGACAGGTGTAGTAGTAGCGTCAGAGAGCCGTATGATACTGGGGGCGTCTCCTAACGTAGGCACCGCCCCGCATTCACGCGCGTCCAATCCACGCATCGGCCCCGGAGTGGTTTAGAGCAAGAGCTGTCCAATCAGCGTCGCGATCGGGAATCGTTCTAAGAAACGTCGCCTAGCACCGCAGTGTCGCGACGTCGGCAATTCAGGCGCGAGATGAAAATTGATAGACAATCTAGGGTGAGCTGAGCGAGCTATACGTTATACACGTGGTGCTGGAAGGGGCGTGGTTAGCTCGATCAGCCGGACGCAGCTATTGGACAGCGACCCTCGTTGTTGACATGTGGCGCTCAGCTCACGTCAACAGATGCACAGATGTGTGGTGTGTGTGTGTGTGTGTGTGTGTGTGTGTGTGTGTGTGTGTGTGTGTGTGTGTGTGTGTGTGTGTGTG
>NW_014579998.1:0-9765 GCF_000485595.1 Priapulus caudatus | reverse complement strand
GTACGCGACGTCAAGGTCAGTATGGGCGTAGGAACTTGGAGGTACAACTTCTGGTGAGGTCTTCCGAGTCGGCGGTGGACAGGCGTTTCGCATCATAAATGTCTGACCATATTGTAGGGACCGTGCGGTAAAACAGGCGGTCGAGTGGGGGTAGTTCGATCCGTACATCAACATCAGTTTCGTGGTGGAAGTATGATGGCAGGGTAAAATACTTGGACTCGGCCTTACAGCCAGAATGGAGCGTAACTGGCTGTTGTTGTCGAACGATAAATTCTTTAGTTGTCACTTGGGTCGTAGGGTGTGACTGGCACGGGATGGCCAAACGTAATGGGTGGGGCGTAGAGATCAGCCAGCTACCGTCAACGAGGTAGGTAGCGCGGCGTTGGCCGTGCGTAAAACGTAACGCGCCTCGCACATAGTGTGGAGATTAGAGCAGTATCATTTAGAAATAGCGCGACTGGGCACGTAATCGCTGTCGTTATGGGATAAATAGGAGATCTTACATCACAGATCTCTAGATGCTTATGCAAGCATGACCGTACGGCGGACTCGTCCGGTTGCACGTAATTGGCATGGTCGAGTAAAACTCCAATGAAATTTTGAGGAATTTGGAACATATGCTGCCGCAGTGGAGTTACCGAGAAACACTGGCGGTGTTAAAATCTGGTACATCTGAAACGTCATCTCATTGTATGTGAGAGGTAAAAATGCGATTACGTGGAGTCCCATGTCCACAGGGACAATGATAGCCTCCATAAGGTTGTAATAATAAAACAAGTCAGCATGGGGGCTGTGTGGCATAGCTAACGTAGGGGGCAGCGAGCTTTCGATAGTAAGCAAGACTTCGCGCAGCTGATGGGGGGGTAACAGCGTAGAGGGCAAGCGGCCCGTTAATAAAACGGAGATGGCGTTTATCGTTGTATCAATTGTGGTTTGAACGTTATCGAATGCTACCATCAAACTAGAAAGGGATAACTGGAGGTGTGTAATCGCAATGTACTCCCGTGCCACAGAGGCCTGGAAGGCCGTTACTTTATACATGAGTGTGCGCACACTCGAGGTTAAGTCTCGGGCATGAGAAATTACATGGGACAAGACCTCCGTATTCATTTCTGTCTGAATACGAGTATAATTTATGACGGTGAGGAATTCGTCAATTACAGTCAAAATTCGCTCCTGTGTTGTACCTAATGCGGATAACTGCCGTTGCAGTTGCGCAATGTCATCATCGGTTGCCGTACCGAATAAAATTTTTGCAAGTTTACCAAGGCCACCAACTATAGCGCGTTTCTCTCTTGATTTATGCAACGAGTGCAGGTCTGTTAAACGGAGATTAAGTGTTTGTAAACGTTGGCGAAACTAAGCGATATGGGCTTGCACGAGAGATGTGATGTCGCGGTTCAAAGCCGCGAAGTATTGATCGTTGGGGGAGGGGGAAGGGGAATATGGTGCTTCCGCTGGCTGTCGTCTATACATCTTGCGTACATCCTTGTCGAGTGTAGATACGTCTGGATCGAGGTGAAGTTGAGAGTGAAGGCTATGCCCCAAGTACTCTGTGTGACCGAGATCTGACCTCTCGGGATAAAAACTACTCCCATCGTGGGTCACCGGACCTCTGTAGCTTGCGAGGCAAATAGGATCGCCGAGGCAACTACGAGCAGGGCGACCGTGGTAACAGGGACCATCGTCCTGAAACAGAAGAGTGCCCCTTAAAATAAACGTGGTGTATTTCGCACCTTAGCTGTATCAGTTAATTTGTGCGAGTGGCAACAAATCGTCTGCCTCCCAGCTATCAGTGCTGGGCGTGCTGGCCACGCTGGCTGCACGCGTGTCGTCGTGGGGAGACAACGAACGAGGCCCTGCGGTGACCGGCGTCCCTGACACGTTGGTCGACGGGCTGTCGTGGGGAGGCGACGAAAGAGGCTCTGTGTCAACCAGCGTCGCGTGACGCATTGGTCGGCGTGCTGGGCCGTCGCGCCCCGTAAGCATGGTTCTAGGTGCATCCCATGCCGAGAATGGGTATGCAGGGCGAAGATTGCTAACATGAACATCGCGAGTGCGTGTCTGGCCTTGTGCCTTAATACGAAGTCGTAGTGGGGAGAGTTTCTCGACGACGGTATAGTAAGGCCGCCATTGCGACGCGAATTTCGGCGTCTGATTAGCGGACAACGTGGGATCAAAGAAGTAGACTGGGTCCCCAGTGTCAAAGGACTGAACCTTTGCACGCCTGTCATAAAGGCGTTTATTTCGCGCACGTGCCACTTTAGTGTTACGCTGCATCGCAACGAAGGCGTGGTGCAAGCGCTCAGTAGCGTGAGTTACGGGGTCGTCAGCGTATGACAACCGTCGGGGCTGCAATAGCGCGTCGAGCGGTAGGACTGCATCTCTACCATACGTCAAGAAGAAGGGGGTGAATTGTGATGACTCGTTAACAGCTGTACGATACGCAAACAAGACTGAGTTGATCTTAGTATCCCAATCCGTATGTTGCTAATTGATGTAGCAGGCGAGCATGTTGGCAAGTGTGCGGTGAAAACGTTCGCACTGCCCATTCGACTCGGGGTCGTAAGGAGCGACCTTAATATGGGTGATCCCGAGCGATGTGGTCAATCGTGTCATAAGCTCGTTAATTAATTCGCCTCCATTATCAGTTAAGATGAATCGAGGGCATGAATGACGCAGAATAAAATCGTCGACAATGATCCGCGCTACTGTAGCAGCGCTTTTATCGGGCATTGGGAATGCTTCAGGCCATGAAGTGTAAAGATCGAGAAACGTCAGCATTTAACGATTACCTGAGTTTGTGCAGGGGTGTGGGCCTGTGACATCGATGGCAACGACATCTCCTGAATGTCTGGGCGCTGGAGCATGGTGTAGGGGGGCGCGAACTCGCTGCAGTTTTCGAGAGTTACACACGACGCAAGATCGAATGTAGTGGTAAGCGTCAGCGAACATGCGAGGCCAGAAATATTGCTGAGTGAGTTTGCCATAGACCTTCTTGAAACCCAGATGGCCTCCGTACGCATGATCGTGAAACAAGGGGAGTACAATGGGTACGAGAATAAGGGGATGACTAATTGAGGTGCAGCGTCAGCATCTTGCGTGCGAGACGGCACATGAAAGAGCAAGTTGTCGACAAGGAGATAGCATTCAACGAGCTTAGCTTCGCGTATCGAAGCTTCATCGGGGTTGGTGAGTGTGCGTATGATCTCGCAAAGAAGCGGATCAGCCTGCTGGAAGGAAGCGAGTTCGGCGTCAGTAGCGGGGATGGCGGGAGGGGGTGTCGGGTTAGGGTCTGGTCGTGCACCAGGGTGAGGGGGGCCGTGGTGGAGCATAATGGGGCCTACCTGGCGTGAGGCCTCAGCGTCAGGCGAAGGCAGTACCACTTGGCGTATGGGTTGTGATACTGCCGAGCGATGGTGAGGTGGTGGATATGAGTGATGAAGCATAGGGGGGCATGGGCGTAGACGACTCGGGGAGCAAACGTGGAAGCGCGTCCGCCTGGACGTTCGACTTACCCGACGTGTATTCCAGCCGGCACGAGGGGAAACCAGAGACGTAGAGGGCCCACTGCTGGAGCTTAGCATTGCGTAGCGCTTTCGCTTCTAACAAGTACTTAAGCAGTTTGTGATGGCTGAGTATTACGAAATCAGCACCGATGAGGTAGTGCTGGAACTTTTGCAGCGCGTAAACCAAGGCATAACATTCACGTTCTATCGTAGGCCAGCGTTGTTCCGTATCAGTCAGCTGCCTGCTGAGATAGAACACTGGATGCTCTCGCTCTCGCTCGTCTATCTGCGTGAGAACTGCTCCGACGGCGTAGCCGGATGCGTCGCAATAGAGGCAGAACGGTCGACTTCCATCGGGCAATGCCAAAATGGGAGCTTCAGTGAGGCACTTACGAAGAGACTGAAACGCAGTCTGTGCCTCGTCTGACCAGACAAAAGATTTGTCCTTGTGGGCGAGAAGGGTCAATGGGCGTGCAATATCGGCATAGCCCTTAATGAACTTACGATAGTAGTTGGTGAATCCTAAAAACTGTCGGACAGCTGTAGGCGTGCTTGCGGGGCCCAATTTTGCACCGCAGAGATCTTCTCTGGGTCGGGCCGGACGCAGCCTGGGGTTATTACGTGGCCCAGGTAGTTAATGGACTGGCGAAAAAACGCACATTTACTGGGGCGCATCTTGAGGTTAGCCGCGTGGAATCTGGCAAAGACCTCTGCTAAATCGGACATGTGGGTGTCAAAGTCCGGGGAGTAAATGCACACATCGTCGATATAAGCTAGTGCACATTTGTGACGGAGCCCTTGCAGGACATAATCGAGGATACGCTGAAAGTGGGCGGGTGCGTTCTTCGGTCCATATGGGGTCCTTAAGTTTTCATAGCTCCCAGAGATAGTGACAAAACAAGTCTTCGGGACATCGTTCTCTGCCAATGGGATTTGATGGTAGCCACTTTTGAGGTCGAGGGTTGTAAAAATTGTAGCCTGACCTATGGTTTGTAAGACATCCTCAATGATCGGCAGGGGGTAGGTGTCCCCCACTGTAACTGAGTTCAACCGTCGATAGTTGACACACATTCGATACTCGCCAGTTTTTTCTTAACCAGAAGTACGCCAGATGACCAAGGTGACATAGAGGGGCGAATTATCCCATTCTCTAACAGCTTGTCAACCTGTTGCTGAACAATGATTTGTTGCTCCGGGGACATACGGTAAGGTCGTGATTTGAATGCTTTGGATTCCCCAGTATTAATCTGGAATTCGCAGAGGTGCGTACACCCTAACTGAGCGTCTGTATGCGCAAATGAGTCGTCATGCTGGCGCAAAAATTTGAGAAGCATTGCCTGCTGGCGAGAATCCTTAATGTGGTCCACGAGTGAATTATAATCAAAAGGCGGGGTTGCATTATCGTGTGGTGGCGCAGTAACATCGTGAGGCATGGACGCAATGACCTGTATGTGGTGAGGGGTGGTGGCTTCAATTATGGCGACCACAGCGTTATGAGGTAACGAGATAGCTCGATCGGAGCGATTTTCGAGCCAGCAAAGAATTGTGTGCCGCGATGTGACTTCGACTAGAGATGGCAGTAGGATAAGGTGGGGATTACTACGAAACAACTTAAAGGCCGGAGATCCTTGAACGAAGAGAATCGTACCCGGGCGAAAATGGAGGGGAACGCGACAGTAGCACTGTTGGCCCAAATGAGGGGGCAACACGGTTGAGCGGTCAATGAATGCGAGTTGAGGGGTGGGGAGAAATCGCTTACCTTGACGGAGTTTTAAGGGGACGACACTATTGTCTAGTGCGAGCACTCCGCGGTCAAAATCGATGTTTACTCTATTAGCCAAGAGAAAGTCGGCTCCTATTATGAACTGCTGCTTTAAATTGCGGACTACGTAGCACTTATGGAGGGTGATTACTCGTCCTAGTAAAATGCGCAGAGTGGCAGTGCCTACAAGGTGTAGTCTATCGCCTGTGACGGAAAGAAGCGTGGCATCCGTTGCGCAGACGGCATTGAAACTTGCAGTCGCGCGTATGTGCGGGGGTAGGCGGAGCCAGGCAGCCATATCAATAAGCATGCAATCGCTACCAGTGTCAATGAGTGCCGAAAGCGAGAGTGAGCCAATCTTAACACTGCACGTTGGCGCCGCAGACGTAGACGCAGAAGTAGTCGGCGATCCACGCACAGCAGATGCATGCGTGCTTAAAAGTCGCGAGGGTACGGCGGTGCGATTGCCGAAAATCCTCGAAATGATTGCGGAGAGGGAAATCGCGCACGTAGTGACCTGGTTGGCCACACGTATAACAACGAGTGTCGCGTTGATGTTGGGTAGGCGCCGTCGCTGGAGATTGAAATGGGTCGCGTTGGCGCGAAGCAGGTGGTAGGTAATCCTGATTACGAACAGGTGGACGCCAGTCGCGTCCTGTGAGGGGGGGTCGCCATGGGGCGCGATCGTAGCGAACCGTCATGGGGTGTGGGTGTTTGTAAACGTTGTTGGCGCGGGGGTTGTCGTGTCATGTCTCGGGATGTCTCATTCATCGAGGGCGACCGGACCTGTGGCACGGCCTGGGTGAGCAATGTACGCAAGATGCGCACCTCCCGAAGCAGATGCTCCGACGGCGTAGGGCGTTGTATGGTATTAACGTCCATTGGTTCTGTCGTGTCATAAGGGTCAGCGAACGCGTCGCTACGGTTTTGTCGTCGTGCCACTAGAGATGACTCTAGTACGTGTTCGTCCGCTGCAAGGTCGATAGCGTCGGTTGGCGTTGTAGGTGTGCGATGGAGCAGCAATCGCTGTGTATGGACCGATCTTAATCCATCCAAAAAGATATCGACGAGAGTCTCAGTCGTTGAAAGTCGCTCGGCCGGAATCGCTCGCAATGCGAGAGTCAACAATCTGTCGCCATACGGGCGAATATGTTCGCCACTATTCTGTTGGAAATTTTTAAGCGCATTTTGCGCGTCTACCTCTCGCAGCGGATCGCGGAAGCGTTTAGTGAGCTGTTGAGTGATCTGTTCCCAAGTCATAGTAAGCCGCTCAAGAAGGAGGCGGCGAGAAAATTCAGCAGCATGACCTCCGAGCGTCGACAGACCAAAGACACGTAACGACGTAGCGTCGAGACACAATTCCAACTGTCTCCAATTCAAAGTGCTGAGCCAGCCGTCGAACGTAATTGACAGTGGCGCGTTATCGCCAGTAAATCGCGGGACGGAAGTCCGAGCTTCTGCGACACGTAGTCCATGTTGAAACGTAGCAGCTGCTGATTCAACGGTTGGGCGTAACGATTCGCTAAATACGTGTGCTAAATCGGCTATGTCGTATTGGGGTGACTGCGACGGCGTAGCCATGAGAAAAGCGGGGTTAAAGCTGTCCCGGACAGACACACCTATACACGCGCACTCGCGCACACGCGCATTCGCGCACGCACCACACTCGAGTTACAGAAGCGGGTGCGCACACACACACGCACACGCGCTCACACGCAAACGCGTTGCAGACACACACGCGCTCACACGCAAACGCGTTGCAGACACACACGCGCACGCACAGTGATGATCAATGGTGTACTCGGGACTACGAATGACAGCAATTATCAAGCTGCTAGGCCGTCTTAGTGTATACGACGTTCGCACACGACGCGCCTATGCAAGTAAACAGCGACAGTAATGGATGAGAAGCAGTAGTACTGTAGTAAATAACTTAATCTCGTAAGTCTAAACCGGCAAAAGGTTAGCTTTACTTACTCAGACGTCTGTGCAGCTCTGTAACTGGATCGTCAGTCAGAAGCGGTAGACGATGAAGTGACGTTGATTGACACGATACTATGGCCAAGTGATCGTATAGCGGATAGCACCGTGGGAGTAGCCGCGCAACCAGGTTCGAACGCTCTCACACGCATCAAATGTAACGTTGGAATTTACGCTACTGTGTTAAGCTACTGAGTCGAATGTATGTGAAGCCAAAATACATAGATAAGAATAGAAGTCAGATGTTTACCATGACTAGATGTACTTTCTTTTATTGTTTAAGTTACAATGCCGCGGTCGTGCCTGTTAGTCGCCCGGTTGCTGAGCGGAGTCCTCCTCGATTCCGCCCGCGCTCCGGCTTTTATACTCACAGGCACGCCCGCGGCGCATGCGTGACACATGCGTCGTACGTACTCGCAAAGGCGTTGCACACGCCTCGCGCATGCGCAGTACACATTCGCGAGGGCGTCATACACGCCCTTCGCACGTGCTACACAGATTCGCGTAGGCGTTGAGTTGTTTTCGAACGATAGGCCTAATTTAGTGACTATAGATGTTGTTGTCTAATTTGTTTCTAAGTGACTCTAATCTGTTTCTAATTGACCCCTAATGGGTAAGACGCCGATGCGGCGATCCTAAGTAACCTCTAATGGGCCGGGCGCATCTCGGCGCTCTAATCGGTTTCTAAGTAGCTCTAATCTGTTCCTAAGTGATTTCTAATGGACTTGTTGACGCCGATGCGGCTACTGCTAATTAGCCGAGTCGTAGCGGCTAGTGATATCTAGTGATGTCTAGTGATATCTAGTGATATCTAGTGATATCTAGCTAGATATCACTAGATATCACTAGATATCACTAGATATCACTAGATATCACTAGATATCACTAGATATCACTAGATATCACTAGATATCACTAGATATCACTAGATATCACTAGATATCATGATATCTAGTGATATCTAGTGATATCTAGTGATATCTAGTGATATCTAGTGATATCTAGCCGCTACATGTGTGTGTTTGTGTGTGTATGTGTACGTGTGTGTGTGTGCATTAGTTCATCTATTCATCTTCCCATGCACATCGATCCATGTTTAAATTGTCGGCAAATAATTAATGGTGTTTGGTGTGTGGGGTTGGATGTGGGGTGGCTGCGTGCGCTTTTTGCTGCTGCGCCGGTGCGTGTGTAGGCCGTGTTTGTGGAGCAAACATCCACGCCGATGAAAACTTTTAAAAACGCCTATATTTGACCGTAATGAGAAATGATCATGGCGCTGATGCAAACGCGGAATGATGCTCCCTTTGAATAATACTTTCCCTTTTAATAATATTTTTACTTTTAATAATATTTTTACTGTGCATTCCGATCGGTACGCGGGAAAGAGAGAGAGAGCGAGCGAGAGAGAGCGAGCGAGAGAGAAAGAGAGAGAGAGAGAAAGACAGAGAGAGAGACAGAGAGAGAGAGAGAGAGAGAGAGAGGAGGAGAGAGAGAGAGAAGNCACGTGTGTGTCTGAGTGTTCACCTGTACGTACGTGTGTGTCTGAGTGTTCACCGGAACGTACATGTGTGTCTGAGTGTTCACAAGAACATACATGTGTGTCTGAGTATTCACCGGAACGTACGTGTGTGTCTGAGTGTTCACAAAAACGACCGGAACGTACGTGTGTGTCTGAGTGTTCACCGGAACGTACGTGTGTGTCTGAGTGTTTACCGGGACGTACGTGTGTGTCAGAGTGTTCACAGAAACGTACGTGTGTGTCTGAGTGTTAACCGGAACGTACATGTGTGTCAGAGTGTTCACCGGAACGTACGTGTGTATCTGAGTGTTCACAGGAACGTACATGTTTGTCTGAGTGTTCACCGGAACGTACGTGTGTGTCTGAGTGCTCACAGGAACGTACATGTGTGTCAGAGTGCTCACCGGAACGTACGTGTGTGTGTGTGTGGTTGTTCACCGGAACGTACGCGTGTGTCTGAGTGATCATCGGAACGTACGTGTATGTCTGAGTGGTCACCGGAACGTACATGATTGTGTGTCTGAGTGTTCACAGGAACATACATGCGTGTTTGAGTGTTCACCGGAACGTACATGTGTGCGTGAAGAAACAGATATAGGCAAAGATTTAAATTTTACTTTATTAAACTATACTAAGATAATGTAAATAAATGAGTAAGAAATGTAATTACTAGATTTTTATTTCTAATATCTATAATTTCTATTAGAATTCTATAGAATAAAAAATAATCTAAGTACGTTACCGACGTTTTCGAACTAAACGTTTTGAACTTTCTATTCTCGCCTCGAAAGAAAAACGGGCACCAGCTTTCAAGAACTCAACCAGTCACGTAAAATTCTGTATTAGTAAAAGCATTCGTACGCTGATTTAGCTTCATATTGGCATTTTATAGATTGCTCTGTGAGTATAGTGAGTTACAATAAAATCTAATTATCATGAACAATGAATGTTACATTCGATTTTAAGTCTTTCTGCTCGTATGCCTACGTAAGCAT
>NW_014579997.1:17003-22264 GCF_000485595.1 Priapulus caudatus | reverse complement strand
CGATTTGATTCAGCGATCGAAACACAAAGTCCGAAGGTTGCTTGATGAAGTTCACCCAGAAACGAAGCGCGGGCCTGTGAGAGAAGAGAGAGAGAGAGAGAGAGAGATCAGTGTTAGAAACAAAATTAACATTAGTCATCACACTAGAACATTAACGTATCTAAACATTACGTCTCAACTATTTTGCCGGGCCGGACACCCTTCATACACCTGTGTTACCGCGTATCATCATAACTTCCACCAAACGTGTCTTTCAACGGTCTACGAGAAATCTTAGAAGTTAAAACTAACCGCAGAAGATTAGATTTCTCTTTGACAATACTCCTCGAAGATCACAACACTTGAACTGGCGGCTACGACCGAACACAGCTCGCTCCACAGTAGAGAGTTAAACCTAGAACAAAACCCCTGCTAGGGCCGCAACGTACCCGACCGCTCTACTACTCGCGGCCTACGCCACGAAACACACGCTCCTGCACACACGTCAGAGGAGTTAAACCTATAGAACAAACCCCCGCTACAGCCGACCAGTACCCAACGCTCTACTACCTGGCGGCTAACGACACGACACACAGCTCCTCACACAGCTAAGAAGGAGTTAAACACTAGCAACAAAACCCCTGCCTAAGGCCGACCAGATACCCAGCTCTACTACTGGTCGGCTACGCCAGAACACCAGCTCCTCACACACGAGTAGAGGCAGTTAAACCTCAGAACAAACCCCCGCTACGCGAACCAGATCGCGCAACGGCTCTCGACTACTGGCGGCTACGCCACGAACAACAGTCTCCTCAAACAGCAGTGAGAGAGTTTAAACCCTAGAACAACCCCCGCTAGCGGCGCGACCAGTTTACCACGCTGCTACTACTGGCGGCTACGCCCACGAACACAGCTCCCACACAGTAGAAGGAGTTTAAGACCTAGAACAAACCCCGCTACGCCGACCATACCCCACGCTACTAACTACCTGGCGGCTACCGCACGAACACAGCTCGCTCACACAGTACGAGGAGTTAACCGTAGAACAAACCGCCCGGCGTACCGCCGACGCCAGTACCCCCCCGCTCTATACTAGCTGGCGGCTACGCCACGAACACAGCTCCTCACACGAGGTAGAGGAGATTAAACCTAGAACAAACCCCGCTACGCGAGCCGCCAGGTACCACACGGCTCTACTAGCTGGCTACCGACACGAACACAAGCTCCCTCACACAGATGAGGAGTTAAACTAGAACAAACTACGCCCCGCTACGCCGACCAGTACCCCACCGCTCTACCTACTGGCGGCTACGACACGAAGCACCGCTCCTCACACAGTAGACGGATTAAACCTAGAAGAACAACCTGCAACGCCGACCAGCTACCAGCCGCTCTATCTTACGGCGGCTACGACACGAACACAGCTTCCCTCACACGTAGAGAGTTTAAAACCTAGAACAGAACCCCCGCTACGCCGGCCAGTACCCACGCTCTACTACTCGAGCGGCTACGACACGAAACACAGCTCCTCACACAGTAGAGGACGTTAAACCTAGGAACAAACCCCTGCTACGGCCCGACCATACCCACGCTCTACTACTGGCGGCTACGCCACGAACACCAGCTCCCACACAGTTTAGAGGAGTTAAACTAGACGAACCGCCCAGCTCACGCACGACGCAGTACCACGCTCTACTACTGGCGGCTACGCCAGCCGAACACAGCCTCCTCCAACAGTAGAGGAGTTAAACCATAGAACAACCATCCGCGCTACGCCCGGCCAGTACCCACCATCTACTACTGGCGGCTACGACACGAACACCCGCTCCTCACACAGTCAGAGGAGTTAAACCTAGAACAAACCCCGCTACGCGCGACCAGACCCACGTCTACCTACTCGGCGGCTACGCACCGAACACACGCTTGCCTCACACGCAGATAGAGGAGTTAAACCTACGAACAAAACCGCCGCTACGCCGACCATACCCACAGCTCTACTACTGGCGCTACGCCACGAAGCCAGCTCCTACACAGTAGAGAGTATAAACTAGAACAGAAACCCCGCTAGCCGCAGTACCCACGCTCTACTTCTGGCCGGCTACGCCAGAACCAGCTCCTCACACAGTAGAGGAGTTAAACTTAGAACAACCCCCGCTACGCCGACCAGTACGCACGCTTACACTGGGTGCGTTACGCCACGACAAGCACAGCTCCTCACACAGTAGAGGAGTCTAAAACCTCGAACAAACCCCCGCATACCGCCGACAGTACCCACGCCTATACTGGCGGCTAGCCACGAACACCAGTCTCTGCTCAGCACAGTAGCGAGTCATAACCACTCCTAGAACAACCCCCGCGCTTACGCGACCAGTACCGCACGCTCTACGCTTGGCGCTACGACACACGAACACAGACTCCTCACAACAGTAGAGGAGTTAAACTAGAACAAAACCCCGCACGCTACGCCGACCATGACCCACGCTCTACTACTGGCGGTACGACACGAACACGCTCCCACACAGTAGAGGAGTTTAAACCAGAACAAAACCACCCGCTACCGCCGACCAGTACGCAACGCCATTACTACTGGCGCTCCGCGCACGAACACAAGCTCGCTCACACAGTAGAGGAGTTAACACTAGAACCAACGCCCAGCTACGCCGACCAGTACCCAGCTCTACTACTGGCGCTACGCACAACACAGCTCTCACACAGTAGAGGAGTTAAACGCTAGAACAAACCCGCCGTACGCCGACCAGTACCCACGCTCTACTACTGGCGCCTACGCCACGAACGACAGCAGTCCTCACACAGTAGAGGAGTTAAACAGAACAAACCGCCCGCTACGCGGACCAAGTCCCAAGCTCCTACCTACTGGCGGCTACGCCACGAAACACAGCTCCTCAGCACAAGTAGAGGAGTTAAACCGTAGAACAAACCCCCGCTACACGCCGCACGCAGTACCCACGCTCCTACTACTGGCGGCTACCGACAGCGAACACAGCTTCCTCACACAGTAGAGGAGTTAAAGCTACGAACAAACGCCCGCCGTACGCCGACCATACCCACGCTCTACATACTGGCCGGCATACGACACGGAACACAGCTGCTCCACAGAGAGAGGAGATTAAACCTAGAACAAACCCCCGCCTACGCGACCAGTACCCACGCTCTAATACTGGCGGCTACGGGACAGCGAACACAGCGTGCCTCTCACAGCAGTAGAGGACGTTAAACATAGAACAAAACCCCCGCTACGCCGACCAGTACCCACCGTCTACTCACCTGTTCGCTGCTTGCGCACGCGTACGCTACGTCCGGATCGCACATCTGATGTCTCATGTTAATTATATTATTAATTATCACATTAATTAATGATAACTCTCGTTACCTGTTGCTCTTCCACGCGTACGCTACGTCTGGATCGCACATCTGATGTCTCATGGACTCTTCATCGAGGAAGTCAAACAGATACTTGACGGTGATCGGCAGAACCTTGTTCGCAGACAACACCGTCTGGAAGAAGTCGTCGACAAACTTCTGGATCGTTCCCTGCGAGAGACGAGCGAGAAAAATGTTAGAGACACAGTGTGAGACGTGAGGCGCTAGAGACACAGTGTGAGACGTGAGGCGTTAGAGACACAGTGTGAGACGTGAGGCGTTAGAGACACAGTGTGAGACGTGGACGATGAGGGCGTTAGAGACAGTCAGGTGTGAGACATGAGGCGTTAGAACACAGGTGTGAGACCATGAGGCGTTAGAGACATGAGACTTAAAAGATAGCGGTGGGGAGACTTAAAGGACGGCGGTCGGTGATGACGTGAGACGGGCGGAGCGCATTGATAGAGACACCACGTGTGTAGACATTGAGGCGTTAGAGATATGGAGAACGTTTAGTCAAGAGTAGGTGGGAGAGCGTTAATGACGCGGTCGATGACCGGTGAGACCGTGAGGCATGTAATCTCGAGACAGCAGTCGGACAAGTCAGGAGACAACCGTAGTTCCATCGGAGATAAGAAGGGAGCAAGGGAGGAATTAAGGAGTGCGATAAGATATGAGGAGGGAAAGGATTAGGAAAGGAAAGGGCGAATAAGTAGAAGAAGAGGTGAAGGAGGAAGAGGAGAGAGGAAGGAGAAGGAGGAAGAGGAAAGGAGGAGGAGGAGAAGAAGAGGAGAGGAGGAGAAGAGGTGAAAGAGGAGAAGGAGAGGAGGCGTCAGGAAGGAGGGTGGAGGAGAAGGAGGCGAAAAAGCCAGGGCAGACAGGCAGCGGACCCGGAAGGTAGGAGAAAGAGAGAGGCGAAAGGGAGGCGGGAGGAAGGAAGAGGAGCGAGGTGGACGGGGAGAAGGAGGAAGGGGAGGCAGGAGGAGGAGGAGGAGGAGGGCCGGACGGAGGGCAGGAGGAAGAGGAGGAGAGGAGGAGGATGTGAAAGAGGAGGAGGAGGAAGAGAAAGACAAGTAGGAGGAGGAGGAGACAGATGGAAGCTTCTCTCTCTTTACCTTCGTAGCTAGCAACCTTGTGAGAAAGATCTCCGATATGCACGACTTGTTGTGTGGATGCTTATCCTTGTAATGCTCATCCACCGGCTTCACCTGTTAACACAGAGGTCAGGTAAAGGTCAGCCGGAGGTCAGCCGAATGTCACCTCGTAATCTATTACTCGGGTTTGTTCACGGCCATGTTTAATATTATAAATTTTAGCCAGTGTTAATTATTTTAATTAATTATGTGTGATAATTATAAACCATTAATTAGATGTGATAATTATAGCAAATTTGAATAATAATACTTAGTTAACTTTAATAATTAAATCGGTTATCAATAACAGAACAAACAAATAAACAAAAAGTAAATAAATGTTTAGATTGACATTAATTCTCATCGCGCGACCTGCGCTCTCGAACCCCACCGCCAGGGGGCGCCGCGCCTCCTCCTCACTCACCAGGTGCCAGACCTTGGCGCTGGTCTTCTCCTCGTCGCTGTGCTGCTGCAGTATAGGAGTCGTGAGGCTCTTGGGGAAGCCGAGACTGTGCAGGTGGTTGAGAGTCGCTGAAAAGTAGACTGTCGTCCCAGCAACGTAAAAGCAGACGTACAGGCAGAAATAAATGAACGAACGATAAACTACTAACTATGCAAATCATTGTCGCACACCGAGCAAGCTGAGCGATAGAGAGAGAGAGGAAGGGAGGGGAGAGAGAGAGAGGAGGAGAGAAAGACAGAGAGAGAGAGAGAGAGAGAGAGAGAGAGAGAGAGAGAGAAGAGAGAGAGAGAGAGAGAGAGAGAGAG
>NW_014579997.1:15099-16003 GCF_000485595.1 Priapulus caudatus | reverse complement strand
AAGAGAGAGAGAGGTAGAGAAGATAAATGCTCACTAAGAGATCATGCGACCATTCATCAACAACCATCAACTACCACAAACAACAACAACAACAATAACATCGTCGAAAGCGATCCGTCTAGAACGAATCACAACAACAACAACAACAACCATCGCAACTACACCGACGACAGCGACGACAGCGAAAGCGGCGAATTTAAAAAAACGTGAATAAAAAACCCACATTAAAAACCACGCTCAAATAATGGAAAAAAAATTACCGAATATATATATATATATAAAACCACGCACCAATATATATATATATATAAAGAAAACGTTCTTATCAAAGTGAATCTAAAAAAGTACAACATCGATAGACCTTCGCCCACCCTCTCTCGTGACGCGCGGGCGCCCCCTGGCATCGCGACGAGGAACTACTTACAGTTGTGGTAGTTGTGCGAGCCGTTGATGTGCACCCCTCCTCCTCCTCCGCCTCCTCCTCCTCCTCCTCCGCGCGCGTTCAGCTCGTTCTGGCGCGGCACGAGCGCCATGACGGCTCCGTCCGGCACGTTGTAGTGACGCAGACGGTTGATGCGATGCCAGCCGTTACTGCTCTCTGACGTCACGTCCTCATCCATCAACACCAGGTGGCCGCCCCGACCGTGGCGCCACTCTGTGGGAGAGCGGGGCATATATATATATATAGTATTATGTATAGAGGGTGGGAGGGTTAGTGATGTGGTGAGTGGGAGGGGGTGGGGTTGCGAGGGGTGAGGGGTGGGGTTACGAGGGGTGAGTGATGAGTGGGAGGGGGTTAGTGATGTGGCGAGTGGGAGGAGGTAGGTTTGTGAGTGGTGAGTGGGAGGGGGTGGGGTTGCGAGGGGTGAGGGGGTGGGGGTTAGTGATGTGGTGAGAGGGAGGG
>NW_014579997.1:11783-14731 GCF_000485595.1 Priapulus caudatus | reverse complement strand
AGAGAGAGAGAGGAAGGGCGAGTGTGAGAGAGGGGGAGGGAGAGAGAGAGAGAGAGGAAGGGAGGTGGTACATACCAGCACGCTGTGATCTGTTTTCTCTAGCAGCAGTCTGTCCTCACTAAGGGAGTATCGAGCATCACTCGTCACATAATCCACCGGTCCCTTCTCCATCTGGTGCTTGATCGCCTTGAACAGCATGAACAACGGCCTTCCCGCATACTCCTGCGAACACACACACGAACAACATGAACAACGGCCTGCCTGCATACTCCTGCAAACACACACACGAACAGCATGAACAATGGCCTGCCCGCGTACTTCTGCGAACACACACATGAACAACATGAAGAACGGCCTGCCCGCGTACTCCTGCAAACACACACACGAACAACATGAACAACGGCCTTCCCGCATACTCCTGCAAACACACACATGAACAACATGTCAAACAGGAACAATGCGTCATGCAGGAACAACATGAACAAATGAACATCATTAGGTTCCACTATTTTTCAAATAAAGGTCAGCTACAGGTCAGCTATAGGTCAGCTATAGGTCAGCTACAGGTCAGCTATAGGTCAGCTATAGGTCAGCTACAGGTCAGCTATAGGTCATCTACAGGTCAGCTATAGGTCAGCTACAGGTCAGCTATAGGTCAGCTATAGGTCAGCTATAGGTCAGCTATAGGTCAGCTACAGGTCAGCTACAGGTCAGCTATAGGTCAGCTATAGGTCAGCTACAGGTCAGCTACAGGTCAGCTACAGGTCAGCTATAGGTCAGCTATAGGTCAGCTACAGGTCAGCAACAGGTCAGCTACAGGTCAGCAACAGGTCAGCTATAGGTCAGCTACAGGTCAGCTATAGGTCAGCTATTGCTGCTACTTACCCTCAGGTAGTTGTACATACAGAGAGCCATCCAGTTGGTTAGCATCTTCTCCACCACCGACTCAGTCCTAGAACATCACAAGCCACACGCGAGATTAAAAATGCTGTTGGGGTAACGATAGATACGGTGCGAGTTATGGACTAAATATAACGTATTATTATTATTATTATTATTATTATTATTATTATTATTATTATTGTTAATGTTATATATTTTATTATTATTTATATTATATATTTAATTAATTACATTCAATATGAACAAGCGACATCTGTGTGCAGTTACGCACAGGTGTGTTAACGAGCGATCTACTCACCTGTGCATAGGTACGTACAGGTGTGTTAACGAGCAATCTACTCACCTGCGCATAGGTACGTACAGGTGTGTTAACGAGCGATCTACTCACCTGTGCATAGGTACGTACAGGTGTGTTAACGAGCAATCTACTCACCTGCGCATAGGTACGTACAGGTGTGTTAACGAGCAATCTACTCACCTGCGCATAGGTACGTACAGGTGTGTTAACGAGCGATCTACTCACCTGTGCATAGGTACGTACAGGTGTGTTAACGAGTTACTCACCTACGCAGCATCAGCTGCGGATGCTTCTTCTCCACAGAGCGAGCGATTAGCAGACGCAGGAGCGACTTGAGGATCCTGTAACGAACGCGGCGCGCGAACGCGTGAGACACAGCGCCCTCTAGCTGCTATTATCTGCCACCGCATGGCGCCACTGCATCACTACACGATATACACTTGATCGCTACATAATTTACAGTTGATCATTAAATCATCTACACTAGATATCTGCAGGATTTACGCTTGATCAGTATCACGAAATCACATTATGATGGATTGCTCTTATTACATGATCTATGCTTAATCTACCGCTATTCTACACTTGATGCAGATGAGGATGACAATAATAAGGATGATGAGGAGGATGAGGATGATGAGGATGATGAGGATGATGATGAGGATGAGGAGAATGAGGAGGAGGATGAGGATGAGGATGAGGAGGGGGAGGGGATGAGGATGAGGATGAGGAGGGGGAGGGGATGAGGATGAGGATGAGGATGGGGGTGGGAATGAGGATGAAGATGAGGATTAGGAGAAGGATGAGGGTGAGGATGAGGACGATGAGGAGGATGAGGATGAGGATGAGGATGAGGATGAGGATGACAATGCTGAGGAGGATGAGGAGGAGGATGCGGGGGAGCGCACTCACTCAGTGGCGTAATCCATCTTGTTGATGAAGGCGATCATAAGCAGTGAAGCCACATTAACCCTGCAAACAAACACACAACACACGGAGGTCAGCGACGTCGCCACGGTTACGGGGGAAGGGGGAGA
The DNA here is from genome assembly GCF_000485595.1 of Priapulus caudatus. Classification (NCBI taxonomy): domain Eukaryota; kingdom Metazoa; phylum Priapulida; class Priapulimorpha; order Priapulimorphida; family Priapulidae; genus Priapulus; species Priapulus caudatus. The sequence continues at coordinate 12,493 of NW_014579997.1, read as the reverse complement.
TTCAGAATCAACTGATGGCTAAATTATGAAAATATATATATATATATATTATTATACATTTATACATTATAATTATAATATTATTATTTATATAATATAATTATAATATTATTATTTATATATTATAATTTTAATATTATTAATTATATAATATAATTATAATATTATTATTTATATATTAAATTATATATATAGGTATTATGTATAGCTATTGTACTCATTCTTGTCTAAAAATTCTCGCACGAAAAAAAGCACCAAGCCTCTCTACTGAAGTGACATCTACTGAAGCCCCAACCCTTGCTGCGTGAAGCTCTAACGTACTTGTCACGGATGCTGAAGCCCTTCTGGTTCTCGAGTGTGTTGATGAGGACGAGGAGGAACGTGCGATTGTTCAGCAGCTGCTCAAACTGCATCATGCCCGCGTCGAAGCTGCTACGCTTGCTATCTCTGATCTACAACAGATGAGATATACAGGTGAGATATAGAGATAAACTGCATCATGCCTGCATCGAAGCTGCTACGCTTGCTATCCCTGATCTACAACACAGAAACATGGATGAGTACAGAGATAAACGGAGTGAGGGGTGAGGGGGTGAGGGGGTGAGGGGGTGAGGGGGTGAGGGGGTGAGGGGGTGAGGGGGTGAGGAGTAATTCATGTTATCTCAGTGCAGTCGTGAGTGTAGTACGAGTAAGGCGTCGCGAACGGTGGG
>NW_014579997.1:5564-10856 GCF_000485595.1 Priapulus caudatus | reverse complement strand
CCCCTCTCCCTCTCTCCCCCTCTCCTCCTCCTCCTCCTCTCCTCCTCTCCTCTCCCCTCTCCTCCCCTCCCTCTCCCCCTCTCCCTCGGTGGGGACGGCAGGAGCGAGAGAAAAAACGCCGCCGCCGCCACTGTCGTGGATCGATGCAAATGCGATTTCGTCAGTGAATTAGTGTCATTAGTGTCGTGAAATTAACGATGCTTTATTAATGCCTTCACGGAGTCTCGCGCGCGCGCTCGATAGAGAGACAGAGCAAGAGAGCGAGGGGGAGAGGGAGAGAGAGGGAGGGAGGAAGGAGGGGAGAGAGAGAGAGAGAGAGAGAGGANGCAGTAGTAGCAGCAGTAGCAGCAGCAGTAGTATTGAAGTAGCAGCAGCAGTAGTAGCAATAGCAGCAGCAGCAGCAGCAGGAGCATAGTAGCAGCAGTAGTAGCAGCAGTAGCAGCAGCAGCAGCAGTAGTAGTAGCAATAGTAGCAGCAGTAGTAGCAGCAGTAGCAGCAGCAGCAGTAGTAGCAGCAGTAGTAAGAGCAGCAATAGCAGCAGTAGTATTGAAGTAGCAGCAGCAGTAGGAGCANCAGTAGCAGCAGCAGCAGCAGCAGTAGCAGCAGTAGCAGCAGCAGCAGTGGCAGCAGCAGTAGCAGCAGCAGAGTAGTAGCAGCAGCAGCAGCAGCAGCAGCAGCAGCAACAGCAGCAGTGCCTATACAAGGCACCGCCCGCTACATCCACTCCACTCCCTTCCATTACAGCGGAAAACACACGCACATACACATGTGCACGAACACGCCCACGCACGCACGCACGCACATACATACACACACGCGCACGCACGCAGATGCGCGTATAATATTCTTATATCAGTCTATTTTCTCTGTCTTCTTTTCACTCTCTCTCATTCTCTTTCATTCTCTTCTTCTCTCTTTCTTTCCCACACACACGCACACGTACGCGTCTCACTCACCCCTGCCCCCTCTCTCTCTTTCCTTCTTTCCCAGCTCTCTCTTTGCGCGCGCGCGGTGTGTGTGTATGTGTGCGTGCGTGCGTGCGTGCGTGCGTGCGTGCGTGCGTGCGTGCGTGTGTGCGTGCGTGCGCGTGTGTGTGTGTGTGTGTGTGTGTGTGTGTGTGTGTTTTACGCTGTAATGGAGAGGGAGATGTCTTGTATAAGCTCAGCTAGTGTAGCATCAGTTCTCAACGACAAGCAACCCTTCTCCGTCCTCCCCCTCCCCTCCTGCACCCTCTCCTACCCTTCCTCTCACCTCTTCCACCCGCCCTCCGCCTCCCTCTCCTCTATCTCCCCCTCGACCTTCTCCCCTGCGTCACCTTCCCCCGACCACAATCTAACCTGTGCAATCCGCACAGAATCAAGTATTAATAGCGCAAAAATGCAGCACATGATCGATAGAATCGGTGCACGGAGGAGGGGAGAGAGGGGATGAGGAGGGGGAGAGAGGAATTGGGAGGGGGAGAGAGGAAGGGGGAGGGGAGAGAGGGGATGGGGAGGGGGAGAGAGGGATTGGGAGGGGGAGAGAGGAGGGGAGAAAGGGGATGGGGAGGCGCAAGCGGAGAGAGCACGGGCGCGGGGCGAGAGATTGGGGTATGGGGGAGGAGGAAAGAGGGATGGGGGAGCGGGACGAGAGCAGGGAGGCGGGAGCATGGAGGGATGGGGAGGCGCGGAGAAAGGAAGGGGGAACAGGGAGGGGTTCTTTCCGTGATTTCTTGTTCAGGCGCGCCGTGAGCTAGCCACGCAAGGCAGCTACCGTCGTCGCACGTGAGCTGCTTGCATGGGCGAGGAAGGGCAGGGGAGGAGGAGGGGAGGAGGGGGGACGGGAGGGGGGTAGAGTAAGGGCGAGGGGAGGAGTGAGCGAGGGAGAAGGGGAGGGGCTTGAGGGAGAGAGGGAGGGATGGAGGGAGCGAGGGAGGAAGGAGGGAGGGAGGAAGGATAGGGGAGGGAGCAGAGGTTCAGAAGGAAGGGAGGTGAGGCGAGAAAGGGAGAGAGGGTAGGGAGGAGGGAGGGGGGGAGGGAGGTCGAGGGAGGGGGGATGGGAGAGGGAGGGCAGGGAGGGAGGGAGGAAGGCAATGGCGAGGGAGGGAGGGAGCGAAGGGAAGGGAGGGAGAAAGGAGAGAGGCGAGGGAGCGGAGGGAAGGGAGAGAGGAAGCGACGGGGCGTGAGCGAGGGAGGGAGGGAGGCGAGAGCAGGGAGGGAGGGAGGGAGGCGAGGGAGGGGAGGCGAGAGAGGGAGGGACGGGAGGGAGGGAGGGGAGCGGAGGGAGGGGATGCGAAGGAGCTCGGATGTAACTATGCTAAAAAGCAATATAAATTAATTAACACACACACAACACACACACGCACGCCACGCACACACACCACGTTACCCCGCACGCACGCCAGCGCGCGCACACACACACCCGCACGCACACACACACACCACACACACACCACACACGACACACACACACACACACACATACACACACACACACTTTCTCTCACACACTCTTCCCCCTATTATATCTCTATTTGACTCGCTCTCGCTTTCTTTCATCTCATTTTTCTTTCTCACAGGCTACAGCCTACAAAGGTACGCCATCTAATCCGACGACGACGATGACGACACTGGTAACGACGATACTGACGACGACGACACTGACGATGACGACACCAATGATGACGAATGACACTTACGATCAGAACTCCAAATATGCGACACTGACGACGACACTGACGATGACGACAGTGACGATAACGACAGTGACGATGACGACAGTGACGATGACGACAGTGACGATGACGACAGTGACGATGACGACAGTGACGAGGACGACACTAACGCTGACGATAGCGCACGCGGTCTTGACTAATGAAAGGCTAATGAAAAGCGTAGTGGACATGATTTGCGGTAACGCGAGGCTGCAAATCGAATTAGAAGCTGCGCGGTAATTATAAAACACAACGCTAATGAGCAAGATTTCACGGTAGCGAAAGTGAGGGAGATAAGAGAGAAGGGGAGGGAGAGAGCGCGCCAGACAGAGGAGGAAAGTGTTAGTAGGAGTGAAAGAAAGACAAAAAGGACAGCGAGTGGAAGAGTGTGTGTTTGTGATTGAGAGAGAGAGTGAGTGAGAGAGTGAGCGAGAGCGCGCAAGAGAGAGAGAGAGCGAGAGAGAGAAAGAAAGAGAGAGAGAGCGAGAAAGCGAGAGAAAGACAGACAGAGAGAGAGAGAGAGTGAGAGAGAGAGAGAGCGAGAGAGAGGGAGGGAGAGAGAGAAAGAAAGAGAGAGAGAGCGAGAAAGCGAGAGAAAGACAGACACAGAGAGAGAGAGAGTGAGAGAGAGAGAGAGCGAGAGAGAGAGGGAGAGAGAGAGAGGGGAGAGAGAGCAGAAAGATAGAGAAAGCACCACAGAGAGAGAGAGAAAGAACGAGAAAGCGAGACGAAAGAAAGAGAGACAGACAGAAAGAGAGAGAGAGAGAGAGAGAGAGAGAGAGAGAGAGGGAGAGAGAGAAAGAAAGAGAGAGAGAAAGCGAGAAAGCGAGAGAAAGAAAGAGAGACAGACAGAGAGAGAGAGAGAGAGAGCAAGAGTGAGAGAGAGAGAGCGAGAGAGGGGGAGAGAGAGAGAGGGGGGGAGAGAGAGAGAAAGAAAGAAGAAAGAAATGAGACGAGAGAGCGCGCGAGAAAGCGAGAGAAAGAAAGAAGAGACAGACAGACAGAGAGAGAGAGAGAGAGAGAGAGAGAGAGAAGAGAAGAGAGAGAGAGCGAGAGAGAAAGAAGAGAAATAAAATGAAACGATAAGAAGAAAGAAAGAAAAAAAGAAAGAAAGAGTCATTCTTCGCAGATTAACACCGCCGTTTTTTGGCCCCTGTTTTATAACGAACACGCCGAACAGTGACAATTATCGCGTTCGCGTGGTTTTCACGAAAAAATTCTTTTTCCATTTCATCACAGAAACAAGAGACTTTTCGTGGGCGCAGTGGCCACTGCGGGCTGTGGAGCTTACTGCGCTAGAGCGTAGTTCTCGCCCTTCTGGCTTCATGCTCCTCACCCTCCTACCTCGTTTTCGTCTTCTCCTCCTCCCTCCTGCCTCCCTCCTCTCATTTCCGCTCCTCCATTTTCGTCCTCCCTTCCTGCTTTTCTCGCTCTCTTCCTCTGCCATCTCGCGCCGCGTCTCGCTCTTCTCTCTCTCATCTCTCATCGTCTCTCTCGGTCAGCTCTCTCTCGTCTGCTGCTCGGTCTCTCTCTCTGTGTGCCGCCGGGTAATCGATAGAACGTGGCAATGGCGATGCGTCTGGGCCCCCAAAGTGTACATGTGTGCGTGGCCTGGCGTGCGTGTGTGTGGCGTGTGTGTGTGTTGTGTGCGTGGGTCGTCGTGTGTGTTGCGTGTGAGTGTGATGTGTGGTGTGTTTGGTGTCGTGTGTGTGTGTGTGTGTGTGTGTGCCGCGGCGCTTGGTGCGTGCGTCGTGAGAGGGTGTGTTGTGCGCTGCGAGTGTAATGTGGTCGTGCGTGCAGTGCGTGGTGTGTGCGTGTGAAGGGTATGTGTGCGTGCGTGTGTGTGCGTGTGTGTGTGCGTGCGTGTGTGTGCGTGTGTGTGTGTGCGTGCGTGCGTGTGCGTGCGTGTGTGTGCGTGCGTGCGTGTGCGTGCGTGTGTGCATGCGTGTGTGTGCGTGTGAGGGTGTGTGCGTGTGCGTGCGTGTGTGTGTGCATGCGTGCACGCATGACCCGCCACCGATGCAATCAGAGTGATCGTCTGCTAGCGCTAGCGGAATGCTCGTCACGTCGTGGTATTCGATTAACGCGTAACCGGCCGCAGCAATTTGGCCGCTGGTAATTGTAGCTGATACCGCTAATATAACGAAGCAAAGAGGCAACGTGCGCGCGTGTGTGTGTGTGNAAAGAAAAAAAGAAAGAAAAGTCATTCTCGGCAGATTAACACCCGTTTTTATTGCTCCCTGTTATATAACGAACACGCGAACAGTGACATTATCGGTTTTCGTGGTTTCACAAAAAATCTTTCCATTTACAAGAAACAAGAACTTTTCGTGGCGCAGTGCCATGTGGGCTGTGAGTTACTGCGCTAGACGTAGTTCTCCCCTTCTCTTCTTCCTCCTCACCCTCCTCCTCGTCCTTCTCCTCCTCCTCCTCCTCCTCCCTCCTCTCATTTCCGCTCTCCATTTTCGTCCTCCTCTTCCTGCTTTTCTCGCTCTCTTCCTCTCCTTCTCGCGCGCTCTCTCTCTCTCTTTCTTGATCTCTCATTCTCTCTCTCTCTCTCTCGCTTTCTTTCTCTCTCTCTCTCTCTCTCTCTCTCTCTC
>NW_014579997.1:3352-3989 GCF_000485595.1 Priapulus caudatus | reverse complement strand
AGAGAGAGAGAGAGAGAGAGAGAGAGAGAGAGAGAGAGAGAGCGAGGCGCTCACGTGGTATCGTTGGCCACTCGTACTAATGCGTTTTTTAACTGCGCAGGAGAAAGACACCACTTCTGACGTCACTAGCTCCTCCTCGCTTCCTTCCTTGTCCCACAGCCCCGGGGGCCGTACTCATACGCAAGCTCCGTCAGTCACAGAAAGAAAACTTGTTTGCGCGTCTGTACCTGGGTGCGCCCTAGCACCGCATAGCTAGCTGCTCAGGTGTAAACAGCAAACATCACCTGTAGATATATATCGTACCTTACAGGTAATTCATACAGGTACGTGTGCGCGTAGTAGCCATCCGTGTCCACCTATATACGCACGTACCACCCGCTATACTACGGCGCTAGATATTATATATATTTATTTATTTATATAATATGTATTATATATTGTAATCTATATAATATGTTAACGAGTAGATTACATCAAGAGCGTATAAAGAAGATACCTTCTTTATACGATCTTGATTATATATATAGATGATTTATTCGTCTTCATTATTTCAGCACAACCCAGTAGGCTTTTCCACGAGATCTCTCTCTCTCTCTCTCTCTCTCTCTCTCTCTCTCTCTCTCTCTCTCTCTCTCTC
>NW_014579997.1:0-1885 GCF_000485595.1 Priapulus caudatus | reverse complement strand
CTCGACTGTCCCACCGCAACCCAGAGTTCTCTCTTGCTGTCTTTCTCTCACTCTCTGCGTCTCTCTCTCTCTCTCTCTCTCTCTCTCTCTCTCTCTCTGTCTTTCTCTCTCTCTCTCTCTGTCTCTCTCTCTGCTGCGCTGTTTCGTTCTCTCTTTCACAGACAAAACCTCCATTACAGCAATATTCGCCTAACCATCTATTTCTCTGTGTGTTTTTATCGTTCGTTCCCCGCGAGCTCTCATTATACTGGCGTGTACAATCTATCGTCACTGCTGCTCTTGCTGCTCCGCTCGCTGACTCACGCTAGCACAACACAACCCCACTGACACCTCTCCTCTCCTCTCCTTCTCAACGCGCGTTCTCTCATTCGCTTCACTCACTCTGCTGCTGCTGATGATGATGATGATGATGTGCTGCTGCTGCTACTGCCGCGCGCAGCTGCGGGCCATATGATATTTGGCCCGGATTGATGCTGTGGCTGCCTGCTGAATGATGCTTCCTTGAAAATCAACACCCAGAGGGACAGAGAAAGATAGACGGGCGAGAAGAAAAGGCCAGATAGAGCCGCGAGCGAGCCGCGCGAGCAACGAGCGAGAGCAGAGACCGAGACAGCAGAGCGAGAGAAGAGAGAAGAGCGAGAGCAGAGACAAGCAAGAGCCGAGAGCGAGAGGCAGAGGGAGAGAGAGAGCTACGAGAGACGAGAGAGCGCGCGACGAAATAGGCGGAGAGCAGAGCTGAGACAGGCGTCGGCGTGCTACGGGACAGAGCGAGAGCGAGGAGGAGAGGAGCGGGAGAGGAGCAGGGAGTGGGGACGCGAGAGAGACAGGCGAGGAGGCACCGAGGAGAGAGAGAGGAGACAGGGAGCGGCGCAGGGGCGCCCGCCCAAAGAAAGATGAGAGAGAAATGCGATAGCGACGGAGAAGGAGCGCGCGGAGAATAAGAGCGAGAGAGGAGAACAAGTACAGAGAGAGCAGGAGAGCGAGAGAGAAAGAAGAAGAGAGAGAGAGCAAGAGCGATTGAGAGGAGCGCGCGAGACACAATAGGCGCGAAGAGAGACAGGACAGAGATAGAGACGAGCGAGAGAGCGAGAGAGAAGACGAGAGACGATTAGGAGAGAGAGAGAGAGAGTCGATAGAGCAGACGAGAGGAGAGAGAGAGAGAGCGAGAGGAGAGAGAGGAGATGGCGAACGAGAGAGAGATGAGGAGAGCGAGAGCGCACGATAGGAAGCTGCGACTAGAGAGAGGAGAGCAGCGTGCAATGTAAATACACCCCGCTAAGCGGATTCACCAATAATGGAGTCCCCGCCCCCCGCCCTGCGTACTGTTGCCGGCCGCGCCCGGCTGCTGGCTGCTGGCGCTACTGCTACTGGCCGCTAGCTACCTGGCCGCTACTGTTGCTGTTGCTGTTGGTGGTGGTGGTGCTGCTGCTGTTATTGTTGTTGCTGCTGTTGTTGCTGTTGCTACTGCTACGTACTGCTCCTGCTACTACTGTTGCTGCTGCTGCTGCCGCCGCCTTCGCCGCTGTTGCTGCTGCTGCTGAGATGGAAGATGAGGGCCGGGACTCTGGGCTTCACGTAGCCCTAGCCTCCCTGCGACGCTGATTGGATGCTAATGACAAAGATGCTGCTGCTGCTGATGATGATGATGATGATGATGATGATGGTGATGGTGATGATGATGATGATGATGAGGAGGAGGAGGAGGAGGATGCTGGCGATGATAGATGCGGATGAGTGGAAACAGATGTCTGGTGATTTTTGCGGTGACGACGCGACGAAGTACGTCTGCGTTAACCGCTAAGCGGCAGCGGGGATGGCGGCGGAGGAGGGAGCAGCAGTAGCAGCAACAGCGGCAGGATGAGGAGGGGAGGAGGGGGGAGGAGGA
>NW_014579996.1:15055-22264 GCF_000485595.1 Priapulus caudatus | reverse complement strand
TCAAGCAACCAGACAAGTGGTTCTGACACATACGCGCTGTTGCAGTGTTACTGGGGAGGCGTACAGCTGCGTTGCACAAAGATTTCAGTACCATAGTGACATAGTACCCTTTGGTTTAGGCGGCAGCATTATGCAGATACGGCAGTTCCTTGCGTACACATATTTCAGCAACTTTCTGCATTTCTGCATACCTCCCATAATTCATTGGTTGTGGCGTTCGCCATTTACTAATCGCTGGCATAGATGAGTGGCGTGCACTGTCCGGTATACTGTAAACAATGGCGTCTAGTTACGCAGGGTGAAGAACCCGTAATATGAATTTGAAATCAGTAGTTTGCAAGTAGAGGTGCAAAGACTATCTGGGAGGAAAGCTGACCTGTCTGCACGTACACTGCGGTGCGTGCCGTGCCTCACGTACACTGCGCGAGGGGGTTGTGTGCATGGCTGACACGTGCGCGCAGGCATGGTGCGTGGCACGTACACCGCATGCGTGCGTGTGCATACAACAAGATGAGTATGCAAGTTACAGGGTTCTCCCCAGGATGAAATTTCACAGGGGGAGGGGGGAACTAGGGGGGGGTCGTGAATAGGGGGCGTCCGGCGGGGGCGTGTAATTTTTACCGTACGACTAATTAATGGTAAATCGCCACCACCCTACTAGACGGGACTTGGTGTTTTATTATAAGATAGCCGATGTCTGGTGTACAGCTGTGACAGGTAAATCTGCATTCGTCAGGTTTAACTTGTTACTGTCTGCAGTGCTGCGTTGTACTGTTAAAATACCACGCGTCGGCTGTCTGGCGAACTGGGCATTCTTGAGCGCCGAGTATTCGCCGCGTCTGGGAAACTTTTATGTGTGGTGGAATATAACGGGGCGCAACGATTCAAACAGGGGAGTTTTTCCCAAACGGGCGCACACGATTCAAACAGGGGGGAGTTTTCCCACGGGGCGCTCAGCGCGCGCCCGTCGTTGCGCACGTAGGAGAACCGCTGAATTATGGAAAAGTAAATAAAACAATTGGGGGGGAGAGTCTAGGTACAGAAACCGTACTTTAGTCGCCTTGCACTGGAAATGTATGGAGCTGAGCAGCAGCAGTGACTCCAGTGTTATCTGGCTTTGGCCTCGCCAGTTTGCATGACAGTGTTCCTCGCTGCCCTCTGGCATAATTCACGTGCGGTTGGTATTCTCTGTGTGCAAGTTCCTGCAAGGCGGTAAATCATAAGTTTGAGTTGTAGAGGTTGCACATTTCCATGAAACGGAAATGGCACGGAATGCCGGAATCACCATTTGGGAATGACGAGTCACCAGTTTCACAATTAATATACCTCCCGAAAAACAAAAATTTACCTTTTAAAACAGCTCAAATCACTCCCAACGTAAACAATAATTGATTATGAAAATGATATCTTATCATTCTCATTTAAACCTCGTCAAAAGAAAGTGGTTGTTTTTTCATGTTACTTATGATGCCTGACAAAATAGTATATATATAATATAAACGAATTCAAGTCTCAACTCACCAGAGTGCATCTCAGAATTTAGCATAAACGACCAAACAAGACAGTTACGTTTGCAAATTGACAGGCTTTTTTTCTTCAAGCCTCATCAGTGCAGTATATGTTGAAACGGCAGTCCATCAGTGCTTTCTCTTAAGTTTTAATTATTTCTGAATTAATGGTAGAAATTTGGCTTGAAACGTTAATTTGAGTGGAATTTAAGATAATCTCCGAAAACGGAATTTGCATAATTTTGGAAGCGGAAATGTGCAGTCTCTTAAAGTCACTTGGCTGCAACATTAAGGATGACTCTCAAGGTTTTAGGCAAAATTTTACCGAGTTTTCATTTTCAAACTTCATTCGATCGGCGCAATGCGCTAGCCGCACACTATACGACCCGAGTGTGGATCGCGGCTATGCTTACGATCGATCCTCCAGAGCCGCATGCGTCTGGCTAACGACTGGTTTGACAGAACCGGGTAACAGTTTGAATCGAACGCGGTTATGTATTTAACCTGAGAGGATCGAGAAACCATGCTAAAGCGACTTCTGGTGGGACATTGCACAAGTTGCAAATACAATATCCAGTGATAGCTTGGTGGGGTAATGATGACAGCCAAACAACAATGTTGATGGTGCAGTGTTGGGCGGATGGACGTGACGGTAGTTAGCAGTAGTTTGGCGACTGGAGTGACGCTGATAGCAGTGTTCGGCGATGGGCTAGGACGCCTAATGCATGGTGGCAGTCGTTGGGCAGATGTCGGATAGTGACGGTGATATGGTTGGCAGTGTTGGAGCGACTGGGGATGCGTGGTGATGATGGTGCGTTGTGGCGGACTGGGGAGTGACGGTTGATGATGGTGGCAGTGTCTGGCCGAGGAGTGACGGTGGAATGGATGGTGGCAGTGTTCGGCGATGCGGAAGTACGGGGATGATGTAGCCAGTCGTGCTGCGATTGGGCAGTGACTGGTAGAGGATTGTTAGGCAGTTTGCGCGACTTGGGAGAGTGACGGTGAGATTGTAGCAGTTGTGGCGAGTGGGGCAGTGACGGTGATGATGGTATGCCAGTGTGGGCGATGTGACAGGTGATGGATGGTGCAGCGTTGGCGATGGCAGTGACGGTGATGATGGATAGGCAGTGTTGGCGATGGTATGACTAGTATGATGGTGGCGGATGATAGATGGTAGCCTATGTTCGTGCATGGTGTAGACGTTAGTGTTGGTGATGGCAACGCGTCCCAGTGATTGATGGGGTTTTAGCAACCGCGGAATGGCACTGGTTGTGTATGGAAATTTAAAAGGATCTGGAATAAAAATGGGTTCTTTGCTTCGGTAATCAAAGGAAAAAAAAAATCAAAACCAGCATTGGCAGGTGATTAAAATGATGGTGATGATGATTAGTCAAGGTTTGTGAAAAACAACTCCATTTCAAAAAATATGGGTTTGGCCTGAACAGAGGACACTGACAGTAGTAAACAGGGTCGCTGTATATACACTCTCAATGAAGGGCGCAAATGAGACAGAATGGGCCAAGGATATTTACTTTTTACCTGAGATATTTAAAACCTTCCACGTGGAATAGGATGGTTCGATCTGTCCTTGTTTCATGACGACGTTTCTGATAACTGTGCGGAATAGCTCACCTTTCTTTCTTTGCTTTTCGATGGACAGCAGGCTTTCAGATTTGAAAAGTACAGAGGACTACTAATACTCCCCGTAGGACACCATAGAGGCGTCTTTTCACGCTCATAAATCACACCTTTAAAGGCATGATGTGGAGAAGTCCACTTAAAAATCACACCTTAACACGTATTCAAACGCTGCCCTGGTGTTAACAATGCACCTACCGCCCTGTGCTGAGATACTTTCGCGTTTTTACGCTTAGGTCACCTATTACACAAAATGTTTTTGGCAGGGTTTAACTTAGTATTAAAATATATTTATAATTGAGTGGTATAATAATATAGATATAAACATTACTCTCAGACATCGAACACAAACACCGGAATCTATCACCGTGACTTATCAAATCCAAACACAACCTTTTCATGACATAAAAACAAACTTCACAAACACCGGCCGGTCTCATAAAACGCCCTTATGGCGAGGCTGAAAACTAAAAAGCATTATCTCAGGTCCCAAATAACTCCCAAAAACGTTCCAAACAACAGTAACAGTATTGTTTAAATCATGTCATCTAATACTGGGCGTTTATACAGTGGACGCTATGATTGGTAAGGTATAGGCCCCTGCCCACTCTATAGGATCAGAGAATAGTAAACGTTGCCAAATTTTTTTTTTTTTATTTATTTTTATTTTGCCCACGAGTATACTCGTGTTTCGCGGCCAGTGCGTGTTTGCAGGTTCGAACTCCGGTTCTCGTGTTCGCGGTTGCACGTTGCTTATAAGAGGCTGAGGGAGAGCTCTACTAAAATCACAACCTTAAAAGGTGCCGCTCGGTGATGGAGAGCTGCATTGAAGCCTCTCCGATCGATGCGTCTTGGCGGTGTGATGGAATGGGAAAAATCATGGCACCAATCCTCCAGTCTAGCAGTTGAGATCCAAAACGAAAATCTTGGATGCGTCATGTCAATCCACTGCATTATCATTCATCTTTACCTTCATGTTCATTCAATGGTTCGTTTCATGAGTTACATTCTTTTCATCAAGCAAGCCCAACACTTTAGCACACAGATATAATAAAAGAGTATTGATCGATGATGTAGAAAAGTAAACTGTTTATATAGTTCTCATTTTCATCCCCTGTACCAATGCACTATTTTCAGCACGAAAACATCAAGTCACAATACCATCAACAAACTAGCAAGATGTCTCTTGGTAAGTTAGTAGACCCACGTATGCTAGCCCCTCCAGCCGGTACAAACTTGTTGTTCCGTCGGCAGAAAAACCACCTTATCGCCACGTATAGTGGAAAACGAGCAGGGTTAACTTGTGGCTACCGGTTAGGTAACCTTGTTTGGATGCTGGTTGATCTAGTGTGTATAAACCAGAAAGTAGTAACTGTACCTATCTGTCCATACGTTCAAGTTACTTTACACACCACAAATTGTTGTGGTGTTGTCCTAACCTTTTGTACCCCCCTACGATTGACAAACTCTATGCGAGCGTATTCACATAATACACATACTTTTTGGTGCGTCTCGATTGCAAACCCGACTTTTATGAGGGCGCAGATTGACATGCACGGCCCAGGGCACAAATTTGCTGTGCTCCCTATGATGTGCGCGGTGGAGGCGCTAAGATCCGGAGCGCGATCGTCCGCCCTTAAAAAATGAAACACTGCTGACGAGTAACCTGAAGAAAGTTTGTTGACTTTCTTCTAGTTTTGCTTTGTTCATCAATATTTTTATATTAGGCAGGCTCAACAGGTGGAATCATACATAATGTGGATTATAATAACTTCTGCTGATATATATAGAAAGGTCTCAGAGTGAATCTAAGTGGAATTTAAACAAAAATATCTGTTTGGAACGTAACATTTGAAGATTTGAACAATTTCTTTATAAAGCAGTGGGTGAATGTAATTCCGTTACCATGTAAATCACACAGAGAATGGTAGCCCAAAGAAGGTACTGCAAACAACTTATCTAGCCAGGACTGAAGTGCTTGAACCCACTGATCATATGACAACGATTTACTTCCATGTACTCACCAACAATTTGAAATATTCATGTTCTTGTTCAATTAAAGTAGTTTTTTTGCAGGAATATCTTAAATTATGGTTGTTTATCACACATTTGTGACTTATTATGGTTCATTGTAAAACTAGAAACATAGGAAGTGTTCACAATGTCCATTTCAGCCAACTTGATATTGAAAATGTGACTCATTTTAGGAGAGTTTCAGAAGGCGTAATTCCATTACCGCTGTCTTTTTTGGAAAAAACACTGCCTGCAGAATATTCATGAATATATGAGCCAAATTATAGCCACCATAGTCTAGTCAACACCTGAGACTACAAATTTCATGGAAAACATGTTACCCTCCTATTATAGATTTCAGAGAACTTCCTCTGAAAGTTGAGGTAAAAATAAGACCCTATTTTCTGCCGTAATTCCGTTACCGACACTTTCTTGGTCACACTCCCTCCCGCATAAGGGATTTCTCTGAACTGTGTTTTTCCCAAAAAGCAGAACTAATACAGGCATGAGACAGACAAATGCTGAAAAGGGAGGAAGGGGAGGGGGTAAAAAAAGGGGGGGGGAACTTCTAGGGGGGGTCTGAGGGCATGCCCAACCCCCAGAAATTTTTGAAAATTATAAGCTCTGAGATGCAATCTAGAGCCATTTCAGGGTACTCCAATAGCTTACAACTAGCAACACTTTTTGGTGGAAAAGGAAAAAATTATATAAAATTTACCTACTGTAAAATTTTGAAGGGCACTGGGGAGTCCGTCTGTGTTGAGTGTGTCCAAAGTTAATGTATTTTGTAGACATACAAGCTCTTACGTAGGGAAGCTTTTATTTAGCTACGCCCTGTATAAAATGTATATAGTTTTTCCAAAGTTGAAACGTTAAAAACAATATGACACGGTTAAACCTGAGTGGTGCGACGAGGCTGTACTGCTGTTTGCATGACTAGTAAGTAATACGACGTGCTTTGCAGCTACAGTGACTTAATTATATGTGTGTTAAAACTTGAGACAATTATTATTATTTACTGTATAATTCAACATGATATATTACATAAATCTTCGTTTGTTAACTACCAGTGATACTTTAGTGTTTACATCCAAATGCGCGGGGATGTGCGAATTACTCCACAACCTAGCGCACGTGAACAGTGAGCGTGCTGCACGACCCGTGCACGTAAATAAACCCTGGCCAACACAATGTAAGGTTAACTGCCACTGGCCAAAAGTAAGCTCCACCCACTTCTTATCGATTTTTGGTATGCCAACGCTGCTACTGGATTCAGGAACCTGTGCTAACCTGTGCGTCCGAACATCCCACACACGTTTCTTGAATGCCAACTAAAGTTTGGCCGTACCCTGCTTTTATCATTATGTTAGCAAGCATACATTAAGACAATGATACGAGTAGAAGCGCTCTGGATAGTTACCGAGTCACAGTGTGTTCACATGTACGCGATCGTCAGAGAGCACGGAGGTATTCTTACCCCCCCAAAAAATTTCTCCTCGAATTTACACTGATCTCAGAAATGGTATCTGGAGTTCTAAAATGGCCGGAAATCCGCCGAACGGCAGAAATGTCTCATGCCTGCTAATAAGGGTTTAGTTCATCAGTTCAGCTGTTGGACTAAGCCATAGCAGGTAAAACTAAGACAAAAATTTATCTGAATTGTAATTCCGTTACCGTGGAATTGCCCTCCTATCTAAAGTAATAATGAACAAGACCTAAAGAGCAGAGGGCCTGACATCATAATTGTAAACAACAGTTGAAATATATAGTAGAGTCATACACAAATTTCAACTCCGTAACGAAATGGGGACCGATCTATAGGACCAACGACCCGTAGGACCCCCGTAGGACCAACGACCCGTATTCGTTGGTCCTACGGGTCGTTGGTCCTACGGTTATTAGTAAGAGGGGTAGAGTGAATGACCAATTTTTTTTTAAATCACAATTTTTGTTAATTTTTTTTATTTATTTTATTTATTTATTTTTTATTTAAATTTTTAATTGTATTTGTTTAAATTGTCTTTAAATTTTTTTTATGTATGTGGCTTTT
>NW_014579996.1:7149-15045 GCF_000485595.1 Priapulus caudatus | reverse complement strand
CTTCTATGTATGTGTTTGTTCAAAAATGGGGGGGGGGGTGTTTCCTGTCCCCTGGATCTGTCACTTGTTTGCATAAAATAGAAAGTACCATAAAACTTGCATAAGTCGACACTTTTGGGACCAGCATATTTGTGTCGACTTAGGAAAATAACGACCCGGTATTTCCATCGCGATTAGCATCGCGGTTTTTCTTGTGTGCAAAACGCATGCTAGTATAGCCGCGCGCGCACGTCTATGGTTGGCCACAGTTATTATATGCGGGCATATAATATGTAGTCATGTATTCTTGATTTTTGTCCTTGGCCACAGTGGACAAAAATCAAGAATACATGACTACATCCATACACGTGTATGGTTGGCCACGGTGGACAAAAATCAAGAATACATGACTACATATTTATGGTCACCATAAATCATATTTATGGTCACCATAAATAATCCTCGCTTCCCATTGGTCGCGGGCATATACATAATTCCTTTGATTTTTGGGACGGAAGTGGTCAACGCTTCCCATTGGTCGATTATATGCGGGCATATAATATGTAGTCATGTATTCTTGATTTTTGTCCACTGGTATACAGGGTGTATACTTGTTGTAATTGGTGCACAGGGCGTATACTTGGTGTACGATACTTGGTGTCTAAATCTGACGATATTTCACCGTTGATACATTGGGTATACTTGGTGTACATGGCGTATATGGTTGGCCACGCTGCGTTTGCCGATCGCTATGCGCATACGGAATTCGTACGTCACAGGTCAACATAAATATGGCACTCTATGTATATACGCCGCTCGTCACTTTGAATTTTTATAACAGGTTATATTAGTTTAATACAGAATATTGTGATACATAGTAAGTTCCGGGATAGCGGAGAAAGGTTCGTGTTGAGAATAAACCCAGTTTGGAATTTCTAGTTTCTGAAAACGCACCAGCAACCCGCCCAGATTGATTCACTCAGGGGTTCCTCCACACAAAAGGATAGGGACGCTTTATAACCCTATCCTGGGTTTGGGTTACATTATTGTATCTAGTTGTTGTGTAGCATATTCCATACTATTACTAATCCGAGATTCCTCTGACCAATGCCCACACCGACGATTTTGGTGGATTTGGTGTGGGTTAGTATCCACATCAAATCTACCCCACACCAAACCACACCAAATCACCAAATCTAAAGGCCCGCTCAGGTCGGCCTACGATTTGACTACCGGCGACTACTTTAGCGCCGATTAGCAGCGTAGCAACACTCACGGTGACTTGAAGTGACTACGCTGCACATCGCCGATCAGATCGTAGCGTTCATGCATGAAACGTAGACGGGTTCGCGGCCCCAGCAGGGTTCTCCACAGGATGAAATTCAAACAGGGGGGAGGGGAGGGGTAGGGGGAGGGGGAGGGGGAGGGGGGGAAACTAGGGGGTAGGGGGAGGGGGAAAACTAGGGGGGTCCGGGGGGCGTGTATTTTTACTGTACGACTAATTAATGCGTAAAATCGCCACCACACCATAGACGGTATTTGGGGTTCTTGTATATATAAGATAGTCGAGTCAGTGTACAGTTAGTGACAGGTTAACTTGGGTACTGTCTGCAGTGCATGCGTTGTACGGTAAAAATACACGCGTCGGATGTCCTGGTCGAACGGCAATTCTTGACGGCCGATTCCCGCGCTGGCAAACTTTTATTGTGGTGGAATTTAAACGGGGCGCAACGATTCAAACAGGGGGGAGTTTTCCCAAACGGGGCGCAACGATTCAAACAGGGGGGAGTTTTCCCAAACGGGGCGCGCGCCCCGTTTGCGCAACGTAGGGAGAACCCTGAATTATGGGAAAAGTAAATAAAACAATTGAGAAGTCTAGGTACAAACCTATTTAGTCGCCTGCACTGGAAATGTATGGAGCTGAGCAGCAGCAGGACTCCAGTGTTATCTGGCTCTTGCCTCCACAGTTGCATACAGTGTTCCTCTGCCCTCTCATAATCACCTGCTTGGTATTCTCTGTGTGCAAGTTCTGCAAGGCCTAAATAATAAGTTGAGTTGTAGAGGCTGCACATTTCCATGAAAACGGAAAATGGACGGAAATCACGGAATCACCACTTTTGAAACGGAATCACCAGTTTCACCAATAATAACCTCCCAAAACACAAAAATTACCTTTAAAACAGCTCAAATCACTCCCAACAGACACAAAATGATTATGAAAATTATCTTACATTCATCACTTTAACCCTCCAAAAGAAATGGTTGTTTTTTCATGTTACTTATGATCCTGCAAAATAGTATATATATACATATAAACAAAATTCAATCTCAACTCACAGATCATCTCAGAATTTAGCATAACGACCAACACAAGACAGTTACAGTTTCAAATTGACCAGGCTTTTTTTCTTCAAGCATCATCAGTGCTGTATATGTTGAACAGGCATCCATCAGTGTTTTCTCTTAATTTTAATTATTTCTGAATTAAAATGTAGAAATTTGCTGAAACGGAATTGAAGTGGAATTTAGTAATCTCCGAAACGGAATTTGGCAAATTTTGAAGCGGAAATGTGCAGTCTCTAAAGTTGGTGCAACATTAAGGATACTCTCAAGGTTTTAGGCAAAATTTTACCGATTTTTCATTTTCAACTTCATTCGATGGCCAATGCTAGCCGCACACTATACGACCCGAGTGGGATCGGGATGCTTACGATCGTCTCCAGAGCCCATGCGTCTGGCTACCGACTGGTTTGACACGAAACTGGGTAACAGTGAATCGACCATATATATATATAGCCTGGAGATCCAGAACCATGCTAAAGCGCCTTCTGTCATGCACAAGTTCAAAAATGACAATATCCAAGATAGTGGTGCGGGTAATGATGGCAGCCAAACAACAATGGATGGTGGGAGTGTTGGCGATGGGAGTGACGGTGATGATGGTGGCAGTGTTGGCGATGGGAGTGACGGTGATAGCAGTGTTGGCGATGGGAGTGACGGTGATAGCAGTGTTGGCGATGGGAGTGACGGTGATGATGGTGGCAGTGTTGGCGATGGGAGTGACGGTGATGATGGTGGCAGTGTTGGCGATGGGAGTGACGGTGATAGCAGTGTTGGCGATGGGAGTGACGGTGATGATGGTGGCAGTGTTGGCGATGGGAGTGACGGTGATAGCAGTGTTGGCGACGAATTGGAGATAGTGACGGGTGATGATGGTGGCAGTTGTTGGCGACTGGAGCGTGACGGTTGATGTAGTAGCAGTGTTGGCGATGGGAGTGACAGTGATGATGGTGGCGATGATGACGATGGTAGCCATGTTCGTGATGGTGTGGACAGTAGTGTTGGTGATGGCAACCGTCCCAGTGATGATGGTAGCAACCAGGATGGCACTGGTTGTGTAGGAAATGAAAAGGATCTGGAATAAAAATGGGTTTTGCTTCAGTAATTCAAGGAAAAAAAATGCAAAACAGTTCATTGGCCAGGTGATTAAAACTGATGGTGATGATGTTAGTCAAGTTTGTGAAAAAAACTCCATTTCAAAAATATGTTTGGCCTGAACAAGAGGACACTGACAGAGTAAACAGGTCCTGTATCATACAAATCCTCAATGAGGGGCAAATGGACAGAAGGGCAAGAATTACTTTTACCTGAACATTTTAAACCTCCACTAGAATAGGATGTTCATTGTCCTTGTTCATGCATTTTCTGATAACTGGAATACTCAACCTTTCTTTCTTTCTTTCATGGACAGCAGGCTTTCAGATTTGAAAAGTACAGGAGGACTACTAATGACTCCCCTAGGACACCATAGAGGGTCTTTTCACGCTCCATAATCACACCTTTAAGAGGCATGATGGAGAGCTCCACTAAAAAATCACACCCTTAACACGTTCAACGCTGCCTGGGTTAACAATGCACCTACCGCCCTGTGCTGAGATTTTCGCGTTTTTACCGCTTAGTCACCTATTACACAAAATGTTTTTGGCAGGTTTAAAACTAGCTATATAAAATTATTTATAATTAGTGAGCCTAGATAATATAGATATAAACTTTACTCTCAAGACATCGAAACAACACCGGAATCTATCACCCGTGATCTATCAAATCAAACACAACTTTCAGACATAAAAACAACTTCACAATAACACGGGGCGGTCAAACGCCCTCTTGGCGAGGTGAACTAAAAACATTTCTCAGTCCCAAAACTCCAAAATAACGTTTCCAAACAACAGTAAAGTATTGTTTAAATCATGTCATCTACTACTGGGGTTTATACAGTGACGCTATTTGAATTGACTAAGCGTATAGCCCCTGCCAATCTATAGGAGAACATAGTAAACGTTCCAAATTATTATTTTTTTTATTTATTTTTTTGCCACGGAGTATACGCGTTTTCGCGGCCGTGCGTTTTTGCAGGTTCGAACGGGTATACTTCGTGTTTCGCGTTGCACGTGTTAAGAGGCATGATTGGAGAGCTCTACTAAAAAATCACACCCTTAAAAGGGTGATGGAGAAGCTTCAATTGAAGGCTTCCATCATGCCTCTTGGGGTGTGATGATGGTAATCATTACCAACTCTCAGTCTAGAGTTGAAATCCAAAACGAAAATTGGGATTTGTTCATGATCAATCAACTCGATTATCATTCATCTTACTTTCATTCATTCAATGGGCTTCGTCATGATTACATTCTTTTCATCAAACAACCCCAACACAGCACACAGAATTAATAAAGAGTTGCATCGGATGTAAAAATAAATTGTGTTTTTAATTTATTCTCATTTTCATCCTGTACCTGCATATTTCAGCACGAAACATCATCACAATCCATCAACAAACTAGCCAAATTACTTGTAAGTAGTACCCACGTATGTAGCCCCTCCAAGCCCTACAACTGTTTCACGCGTCGGCAGCAAAACCACTTATCGCACCGTATAGTGGAAAACGAGCAGGTAACTTGTGGGCTACCGTGTAGGTACCTGTATTTGATGCTGTTGTCTAGTTGTATAAAACCAGAAAGTAGTAACCTGTACCTCTTCCATACGTTCAGCTTACTTACACACCACAAATTGTTTGCTGTGTTTGTAACCTTTTTGTACCCCCTACATTGACAAACTCTATGGAGCGCGTATTTCAAACATTAATACACATACTTCTTGCGTGCGCGATTTCAACCACTTTTATGAGGCGCGATGATGCACGCACCATGGCACAATTTCGGGTGTTTCGCAGTGCGCGGCGACAGCGCGAGCCATCGCGCCCCTTAAAAATGAAAGCCTGGACAGTAACCTAAAGTTTGTTGACCTTTCTTCTAGTTTTGCTTTGTTCATCAATATTTTTATATTAGGCAGGCTCAAACAGGTGGAATCATACATAATGTGGATTATAATAACTTCTGCTGATATATATAGAAAGGTCTCAAGAAGTGGATCTAAGTGGAATTTAAAAACAAAAATAATCTGTTTTGGAAGCGTAATATTTGAAGATTTGAACGATTTCTTTATAAAGCAGTGGGTGAATTGATTACCTTACCATTGTAAATCACACAGAAGAATGTGCCCAAAAGAAGGGTACTGCAAAACATATTATCTAGCCAGGACTTGAAGTGCTTGAACCACTTGATCAATTATGACAAACGATTTACTTACCATGTACCACAACAATTTGAAATATTCATGTTCTTGGTCAATTTAAATGTATGTCTTTTTGCGAGGAATATCTTAAATTTATGGTGGTTTATCACACATATGTGACTATATTATTGGATTCATTGTAAACTAGAAACATTAGGAAGTGTTCACAATGTCCATTATTCAGCAACTATGATATTGAAAATGTGACTCATTTTAGGAGAATCGTTTCAGAAGGCGGTAATTCCTGATTACCGCTGTCTTTTTTGGAAACAAGTGACCGCGATAGCGGACAGCGCTCATCTAACGGTTTACTGCGGTGGACTCTTGTGGAGTGGCTTGGGATTCTAGTAAACCCTTGTTAAGTCCCAAAATTGTTCACACTACACGAACCGAAAATAGTGGAATGCACAAGAGATGGTAAGTTCAGGAACCTTTCTCAAAAGCAATGTTCGTTTTGGATCGTTATGAAAGTTTCTGCCCACGAGGATGGCGTGGTTACGTTTAAGTGTATTCAGATATAAAAAGATGGAAGCTCCCATCATTCGTCCCAGTAGCAAACAACTATTTGCAAAGGACAGATAATCTAGTGTAATCACTATCCATTATACCTACGCAAAGCCTACAGGCTGCAATTTGCAATAGAGGCTGCCACCTGTAACAATTAATGCAGGCAAAAACTGCACTCCCAACACATAGGCACAGCACTGGGCAGTCGGGCATTTACGTTGACATGTAACAACTGACAGTACAGAATGACATAGAAAATTATTACGAATTTAAGGAATTATACGCACCTTCTTAACCAAAATTTAGCTTTTGAATTTCCACTGTTGACTATTGATAGCCCTCATAACATCCAGGCATGGTATTAGATTTTCTACTTAGCAAAACCCGGCAAGTCAATTCTTCCTTAACAGGACAGTCAAACAAATCCATGTTTAACCCTACCTCTTGACGGTAGGGGGGGGAGGGGTTTAGGGGGAAGGGTGGGCGGAGGGTGGCGGGAGGGGGGAAGGGTGAGGGGCTTGGGACCTGGGGAGGCTCTAATAGCAAAATCAGTATCACTCCCTTTGTTAAACAGTCAACCAAATCCATGCTTTAACCCTCGCTCTGTAGGGTCAAAAAGGTTATCCGACCACTTACTCTTCGCATTGTCAGCAGGAAGGGGGACATTCATGGGCTTCCCTTCAATAAGCCATAAAAATGCTAAGTCACCGCTTTGGAAACAACAAAGTTTTTCAATCGCTCCGTTCAGACCCATGGGTTCCTTTCAAAAAATGTCTAAAAATCTGCCCTGTGCCCACTGACCTTTCGACCTGTGACCTCCAATTTCGGGCACAGTTGATGGCTTTTCCTACCATGATTGCTATTACAACCGACTATCCGAGCCTAGTTGTCGAGCCGTTTAGATTTGTGCCGCAATTTATGCATTTTCTCCCTATACCTTAAGTAAGGATGTTGAATGTTCCCCCTTCTTTACAGCTCTTGACCTTTTGACCTTTTGACCCCCCAGCTTCGGACATCCCAAACTCGTTTGACGATCCCCCCCGATGTGCCGATATCGTTGGACCGTACGTCGAGGACGATAGCGGTTAGTTTTGTTGCCCAAACTGTTTGACGGCACGGATTACGAACGGCGGACGGACGCCACGGAACGGACGGACGATCAAGCGATTTCTACAAAGCCTGCATCTGACTATGTCAGATGAGCTAAAACACTGCTGCAGAATATTGATTGAATTATATGAGCCAAATTATTAGCCACACATAGTCTAGTCAACACCTGAGGACTACAAATTTCATGGAAAAACATGTTATCCCTCCTTTATTATAGATTTTCAGAGAATACTCCCTCTTGAAGTTGATGGTAAAAATAAGACCCTATTTTCTGCCTTAATTCCTCTTTAACCGGGGACCACTTTCTTTGGTCACCACTCCTTCCCGCATTAAGGGATTTTTATCTTTTCGAACCTGTGTTTTCCCAAAAGCAGAAACTAATACAGGCATGAGACAGACAAAATGCTGAAAAGGAGGAAGGGGAGGGGTTAAAAAAAAGGGGGGGGACTTCTATGGGGGTCTGAAGGCGATTGCAACCCCCAGAAATGTTTCGAAAATTATAAGCTCTGAGATGCAATCTAGGAGCCATTCAGTGGTACTCAATTAGCTGTTAACACTAGCAAACTTCTTTGGTGTCGAAAAAAGATAAACATTTAGTATTAAAATTTACCTACTGTAAAATTTTGACAAGGGGCACTAGAGAGGGTCCGTCTGTGTTGAGTGTGTCCA
>NW_014579996.1:0-7124 GCF_000485595.1 Priapulus caudatus | reverse complement strand
GCGTGCACTTCGTCATTGATTACATTCTTTTCATCAACAACACCCAACACTAGCACACAGAATTAATAAAAGAGTTGATCGGATGTAAAAATAAACGTTGTTTATATTTATTCTCATTTTCATTCCTGTACCTGCATATTTCAGCACGAAACATCATCACAATCCATCAACAAACTAGCCAAATTACTTGTAAGTAGTAGCCACGTATGTAGCCCCTCCAAGCCCTACAACTGGTTTCGACGTCGGCAGAAAACCACTTATCGCACCGGTATAGTGGAAAACGAGCAGGTAACTTGTGGGCTACCGTGTAGGGTACCTGTATTTGATGCTGTTGTCTAGTTGTATTAAACCAGAAAGTAGTAACCTGTACCTCTTCCATACGTTCAGCTTACTTACACACCACAAATTGTTGCTGTTGTTGCTAACCTTTTTGTACCCCCTACATTGACAACTCTATGGAGCGCGTATTTCCAAACATAATACACATACTTCTTGTGGGCGCGATTTCAACCACTTTTATTGAGCGCCGATGATGCACGCACCATGGCACAATTTCGGGTGCGCGTGGAGCGCCCCCCCCGAGCCGCGATCGCGCCCCTTAAAAATGAAAGCCGGACAGTAACCTAAAGTTGTTGACGCTTTCTTCTAGTTTTGCTTTGTTCATCAATATTTTTATATTAGGCAGGCTCAACAGGTGGAATCATACATAATGTGGATTTATAATAACTTCTGCTGATATATATAGAAAGGTCTCAAGAGTGGATCTAAGTGGAATTTAAACAAAAATATCTGTTTGGAAGGTAATATTTGAAGATTTGAACGATTTTTTATAAGCAGTGGGCTGAATGTAATGCTTACCATGTAAATCACACAGAGAATGGTAGCCCCAAAAAAGGTACTGCAAACAATTATCTAGCCACGACTGAAGCTGCTTGAACCCACTGATCATATGACAACGATTTACTTCCATGTATCACCAACAATTGAAATATTCATGTTCTTGTTCAATTAAAGTAGTTTTTTTGCAGAATATCTTAAATGTATGGTTGTTTATCACACATTTGTGACTTATTATGGTTCATTGTAAAACTAGAAACATAGGAAGTGTTCACAATGTCCATTTCAGCCAACTTGATATTGCAAAATGTGACTCATTTTAGGAGCAGTTTCAGAAGGGCGTAATTTCCATTTACGCTGTCTTTTTTTGAAAAAACACTGCCTGCAGAATATTCATGAATATATGAGCCAAATTATACCACCATAGTCTAGTCAACACCTGAGACTACAAATTTCATGCGGAAAAACATGTTCCCTTCCTATATAAGGATTCATGAACTCCTCTGAAATTAGTAAAAATAAGACCCTATTTTTCTGCCGTAATTACGTTACCGACACTTCTTTGGTCACACTCCTCCGCATAAGCGGATTTCTCTGACTTGTGTTTTTTCCAAAAAGCAGACACTTAATACAGGCCATTGAGACAGAAAATTGCTGAAAAGGGAGGAAGGGGAGGGGTAAAACAAGAGGGGGGGGGGAACTTCTGAGGGGCCGGTCTTGAGGGGCCATTGCCCAACCTTCCTAGAAATTTTGGAAAATTATAAGCCTCTGAGCATGCAATCTAGAGCCAATTCTCAGCTCGGTTACTCCAATAGCCTTACAACTACGCAACACTTCTTTGTGGAAAAGCGAAAAAATTATATAAATCTGTAGCCTAACTGTAAAAAATTTGACAGGGCACTGGGGAGTCCGTCTCGTGTGCAGTGGTCCATAAGTTAATGTATTGTTGTAGACATACAAGCCTTCTTACGTAGGGAAGCTTTTTATTTAGCTACGCCCTGTATTAGAAATGTATATCAGTTTTCCAAACGTTAGAAAACAATATGACACGGTTCAAACCTGAGGTGTGCGACGAGAGCTTGTACGTTGCTGTTTGCTATTGACTTAGTAAGTAATACTCGACGTGCCTCTGCAGCCTACCAGCTGACTTAATTATGAATGTTGTGTTAAGAAACTTGAGGGGATCGAATTATTTATTTATTGTAACTGTATAATTTTGGCGAACGATGGTATGATTACATAGGAGTTTGCGTTTGGGTGTAAGTACCAGTGTGATTACTTGAGGGTTACATCTCTTAATGTATGGTCCGCGTGTGGATGGTGCGAATACTCCTACATTATGCGCGTAGTGCGCAGCTGGGCTGTGAAGTGCGTGAGTGCGTGCTGCGACTGACTGCGGGTGCACGTTAAATTAAACTCCTGGCGCGGAACACGGAATATAGAAGGGAGTGTACTGCACTGGGCGGCATCAGCACTTGTACAGTTGCTCATCCCTATCTTGGCTTAGTCGATTTTTTGGGTGAGTGCTGCAGAGGTGCTGTGCGTAGTGTGTGGTGGATTGTCATGGAAGAACCTCGGGCGGTGAGGATAGTGGGCGTGGGCCAGACATCGCGCACACACGGTTTTGTTTGAGATGCTCATGATGCGTATATGAGTGTTTTTCGCCGTGTACCTGTCTGGTTGTGCGATGTTATTGTTTTTTATAGCTAAGCTCAGTGTACATTAGTGAGCGAAGTGATGACGAGTAGAAGCGTGCTCTGGGATAGTTACCGTTAGCGATGTATGGGTTGCTGTTGGGGGTGGGGGGGGGTGGTTGGTGTTTGGTGAGGGGGGTTCACATGTACGCGATCGTCAGAGAGTGACGGGCATGGTATTCTTATCCGCGTCTCAAAAAAAATTTCTCCTTTCGAATTTTACACTGATCTCGAGAAATGGTAATCTGGAGTTTCTAAAATGCCGGAAATTCGCAGCGAACGAGCCAGAAATGTTCTTCAGTGCCTGCTAATAAAGGGTTTTAGTTCATTCAGTTTCAGCCTGCTTGGACTAAGCCATAGCAGGTAAAACTTAAGACAAAAGATTTTATCTGATATTGTAATTTCCTGTTACCGCTGGAATTGCCTCTATCTAAAGTAATAATGAACAAGCGACCTAACAGAGGCAGAGGGCCTGACACATAATTGTAAACAAACGAGGTTGAAATATATAGTAGAGTCATACACAAATTTTCAACTCGGGTAACGAAACGAAATCACTAAAATTCCATTTCCCAGTGAAATGATACTATAGCTACAAATATGTTTTCAACTTTGTGTAATCCTATATAAAGTAATAAAGACCTAAAGAGCAGAGGGCCTGACATCATATTGTAAACAAATATTTGACATTTTAAGCACATATCACAACTCCGTAACAGTCGAGCTCCACTCCATAACAAAGTCATTGTTTTGGAGTGGAGTGTTACGGAGTTGAAATTTTTACACAAACAGACCTTCAGCCACGCAGCAAGATAGAATTTGAAATATCCTGTCATATTATGGAGGGCCCTGCCCAAGTAGCATGATAGACATATATTTAAAAAGTTATTCCATGGTTACCATGGATATTAATGAATGTTATGGAATGGAGTGGAGTTTAGAAAGTATACCCACCTGATGATGAAATAGGATGTGAAAATTCACAGAAACTGTGAGGAAGTGTCAACACTGAGAGCACATGACATATATACAGTGTTCTCATTAGGAACCGGCCACCGGCCGGATTGACCGTCTACTCTGCTGTTTCGGCCGGTTACAATTGTGAAAATTACAAAAAAAATTAAAGAAAAAATTCTAGATTTCTAGGCTTAATTTCCGCACTCCGCAGCGGCAAGGTTATATTCCTCATTTCAGTTGCACTGTATAAAATTTGCACTGATTGTTCGCATTGTTCGCTTGGACACATTGTTTTTTTCCAGCCGGTGCCTGGCACTGGCCACGCGCTGGTGCAGTAGAGATGCAGCAAGTTATTAATAGCCATCACTGCGCGAGTCGTTTCTTGGAAATGCACACTCTGCCATTACCTTAGTTTTGCACCCCCCCTACCATCGCTCAGTGTTATAATAGGCGCGTTCACACACAAGAAAAACCGCGCTGCTCAGCCCGCTAATAGCGGAGATAATAGTGAGCTAATTGTGTCGTTGTTCACACAGGCGAATATCTCGCTAATCGCCGCGGTGCAAATATCACGCCGCGGTGCATATAAGCGCGCTGATTCCAAATTAGCGCAGTCAGAAGTGGTCTTTGGAGCGCGCTATTTGGAGCGCGATTTAGTGAGCTAATTGCGTTCACACTTGTAAAAATCTCAGTTTTTCGAGCGGGCTGCAAAAACCGGCGTTTGCAGCCCGCTAATTCGCGCCAGTGTGAACGCACTTAATGTGTTTCTGATTCTATGCATTTTGTATCTGGCATGTCTACGGTAAATGGAACAGCCTAGTCAGACAGGCGCTGTCTGCAAGGTGTCGCGTAGTTGCTGTGAGTAGTAGTGTCTGCTAATAAGATTAACACGTGGGGAGAATGGCGTCCAATTGCCATTGCCATCCAAAAAATCCAACTTTTACAGAAATTCAGGAACGAATATACACATATGTGGCCTGTACTTGTGAAGTCAAAACTCAGTGTTAAAACACTGTTAATCATGGCTATTGCATGGTATGCAAGACAGACTTTCAAGTGGGGCACGGAGGAAGGAGTGACTGCCAGAGGCATATAGTCTCTCAACAGCGTAAGTGCTATGCGGGTGCAGTGGAATCTACACTCAATACACTTTTTTTTTTATAAGAATTCTTTTCATAAGAATCATCGAGGCTCGATTTCCCAAATTTTAAGAATTTTTTAAGAATAATGCTGAGGCTCGATCATCAGACACACATTATCAATCGATTCAACGAGGTACACGATGGCATGATGCGGTCGAGCGGCAGTGACGCCACGAGTACGGATAAAATCTTCAGCAATTTGAGCTTGATTGCCCACTAAACTATTCCAGATTGCAACACTCCGTAGAAACGTGGTCCAAGTTAAATCTATGAAAGGTGTTACTATTGGCCTATATTGGCCTCGAAGACATTGACGGCGTAGAAGTCATATTACTGTAGTTTAACGAATTGCGTATATTTTGAAAAGGAGGGGTTACTTTCTTGTTGTGTTATACATTGGTTCTTTTATTGGATATTAGTCTTTTCCTCTTTCGTTCAACCACCACGTTTTACATGCCATCGCATTTAACAGTTTTAATGAAAATATAAGTCGATTTTTTCAACAATTATTTAAGAAATATTTAAGAATTATTTAAGGCTCAAAATGTCGATTTTCAAAGAATCACGAGGCTCAAAAAAAAAGTACGATTCTTATAAAAAAAAAAGGTGTGTATATCAAGCTTCTTTGCAGCAGATAGAGAATGGGGTTAGCCGCTAGCTTTGTCAGCAGGTGGCGCAGCGGGAGTTAGAGGTGTTACAACGATTGCGCAATCAACCGGTCAGTTGTAAAGATACAGGAATCACGAATAGCCGATCGTATCGTCATAGCGATATAACCAAGTTAAAATGCCTTAGTAAATTCTGCAGCGATCACTTCAGAGAGGCTGACTATACTAGCACACTTTTAAGTAAGTGTAATATCGAAAATAGCTTATAAACATTAGTTATTTGCTCATTTTGACTTTGAGGTTTGCAGTAGTTTTCTTGCGTATTCCATACAGTCTAGATTATAAAAACAACCATACACGTGGACGTGCACACGCACGCACGCACACACGCATTTGTACGTGCACACGCACGCACGCACGCACACACGTGGACGTGCACACCCACGCACGCATATATATTGTCAGCGCGAATATAGGTGGTGTACGACAGACAGTAGGGGCTCTTCTGCAGGTCATACATGTACCTACATACATACATGATTCTCAATAAACATATTACATAACTTCTCAGCACACGCAAAAGAATAAACACCCACTTCACATATGCACCACTAATATCACCGTGAATCTCAATAAACATATTACATAACTCCTCAGCACATACAAAAGAATAAACACCCACTTCACATATGCACCACTAATATCACCGTGAATTTCA
This sequence comes from Priapulus caudatus, assembly GCF_000485595.1. Classification (NCBI taxonomy): domain Eukaryota; kingdom Metazoa; phylum Priapulida; class Priapulimorpha; order Priapulimorphida; family Priapulidae; genus Priapulus; species Priapulus caudatus. Next base: position 1,168 of record NW_014579996.1, on the reverse strand, counting down.
ATAAACATATTACATAACTCCTCAGCACACACGAAAGAATAAACACCCACTGCCCCCACTCTATCACGGGTGTGCATATGGGTACGCGGATAATCTTTACCTCTGCAGATGTGAGCACTGCCCTCCAGCGGCAACTGTTTCTAGCGGCTAACCCCATTGTCTGTCTTGACGCAGAAGTGAGATTTACGGATTATTTAATTGAACAAAATGTGCCTTTGAGACCATGCAAATGAACTCTTCAAGAAAATGTTTCCAGACTCACAAATAGCCAAAAAGTATGATTGCAAACATACAAAAACACGTGAAATTGTGAGAAATTGCAATTCTTACCTGTGTTTTAATACATGTATTATTACTATAGTAACCTAACTGTGTACGCTCTCTGAAAAGTCATGAAAAGTGTTTTGAATCCTAACTTGTGGGGGGGGGGTTGAGTCTAGGGTTGAGATAGTGTCATCAGACATGAGAATATGGCCCACAGTATGCCTCAGAATGCAGGAAAATGGCTTAAATGTTTCAAATTTTTTTTGGGGGCATGCCCCCCAGACCCCCTACCACTGGCATGCCTACGGCAGGCGGGCCTGCCTGCGGTAGCCAAGGTTAATTTCGCCGCCCCCCCACCAATTTCATTCCTCATTTGGAGTTCACAGGGTTGGAGACCATGGTAGTGGTTGCGATGACACTATTGTGAGGTCATGGGTACTTAGTACTGTTTCAGTTTAATGTGTTCTCATATATAAGCCAGTTATTGTCTGGCTTAGACTGACTGGTCAAGCCAGACTGTCACTGTCATTATACTATAGAGTAGTGCTGTGCGTCGGATCCGATATTCCGAATCCGATCCGATCGGATTCGGATTGGATTTACAATTTTTTAAGAATCGGATTCAAAATTGTCGTCGGATTCGGATTCGGAGTCGGATTTTCAAAAATGCTGTCGGATTCGGATTGGATTTACAATTTTTTAAGAATCGGATTCAAAATTGTCGTCGGATTCGGATTCGGAGTCGGATTTTCAAAAATGCTGTCGGATTCGGATTGCCGGGATCGGGAGAGAGGTGTGCGTGTTTGTGTTGTGTGTGTGACAGAGAGAGAGAGAGAGAGCCAGAGAGGGAGTGTGTATGTGTCAGAGAGAGAGAGAGAGAGAGAGAGAGAGAGAGAGAGAGAGA
>NW_014579995.1:20380-22293 GCF_000485595.1 Priapulus caudatus | reverse complement strand
GAGAGAGAGAAAGAGAGAGAGAGAGAGAGAGAGAGAGAGAGAGAAAGAGAGAGAGAGCGCGCGTAGAACATGCTTCTAGTTATATATGTATTACTATCTATATATTTATATATATTAAAACATTGCGGCAGGCTCGTGTCTGTCAGTAGGGCGTAGCTGCTGCCTTCACACTGTCTGCGTCATTAGCTTAACACATTACTTTGCTCGAGAAAATCTGACGCGTTAGTTCCTTATCCGTGTCCGTTTCGCGATTCGTGTTATCTCTTGTGCTTTGTTATTTTCTGTTGTGCTTCGTTCGAAGTATTTTTTGTTCGATCTTTCTTTCGTCAGCAGGAGCCAAGCGCCAAGAGACGCAATACGCAATTCCTATTAATAACACTTAACCTAACATGATTATCTTTGCACGAATGGAACACTCAGAGTATTGTTAATGTTGCTCGATTCCCCGAATCGTTTCCCAGAAGCACCTCCTCGTGCAACACGAACAGAGAAAGAGAATACCCGAAATTGACTCGTGAAACGCGAGTCTCACCCCGAGGGCAAGTCCCCGCGCCCCCAAACGACAAGAGCCAAACCCCGCCGTGGTTTCCGTGATCTACGGGCCGCACAATAGGCGGATGATGTTAAGCGCGCTAGCGACGTTGCACTTGCTACGTGCTCACGACCCGAGCGCATGCGTTAAAGTTCATGCGAGGAGGTGAGATTACCCTAAACGCACAATTAACGGCTACGGTGTCGTCGTCGTCATCGGCGTCGGCGTCGGCTGCGCTCGAGGACTCGTTACGGCGGCGATGCGATCAGGTGACGAGTGAGCTCACGGCGTGGGTAAAGCGACGTGTTAGTCATAGAAAGCCGACGGTAAATGCGTCACCTGTTAGGTCGACTTTTCGTCGACTACTGAAATCGGCGACGTACGTTCGCTAGACACGCTGAGGTTCGGATGTTACTAGGCGTAATATTATGTTTTATTATACACCGATATTATATGCTTCAACATAAAGAGAATCAAACAGTATATGAAAGAAAAAGTGAACGAAGAATTTGAACAAAAGATGATCTATGAACTTTATAGCGATAGATATTTGTACTGGCGTGTCTGCTGCTGCTGTGGGAGATGATGATGGCGGAGGGAAGAGGATGGGGAGGAGGGGGAGGGGGAAGGGAGGCGTTAAGCGTCAGGATGCCTCGTTCCTGTTTATGTCGGCAGCTGCGATGTGTGTATACACCCCTGTGCCCTGTCTGTTCTGTCTGTCTGTCTGTCCTGGTCTGGTCTGTCTGTTCTAGTCTTGTCTGTCTGTCCGTCTGTCTGTTATCTGTCTGTCTGTCTTGTCTGTCTGTTCTATCTGTCTCTTGCCTCTTTGACTGACTCCTGCCGGTGTGGTTGTGGTTGCGATGACGATGATGATGATGGAGATGACGAAGGATGAAGGATATGATGAGATGATGATTGATTTGATAGATGATGAAAATGATCGACGGGGTGGGCCAGTGGCGTGGCGGCGGTAACGGCAGTGGGCGGCGGTGGTTAGATTATGGGGCAGTGTGGAAACCCAGTGCAGCCGTATCAGCGCATTATCGCACAATCCCCCGGGGGGGGGGCGGGGCCCGCGCAGGTAAATAGCGGAGCGCCAGCCTGCTGTATTCCGTAGCCGCCGTGTTGATCCGCCGGGAGTGTGGGAGTAAGGGTTCGATTCGTATGGCTACTTGTGCGTGGTGTGCGCGTGTGTGTGTGTGTGTGTGTGTGTGTGCGTGTGTGTGTGTGTGGGGGGGGGTGCGTGTGTGTGTGTTGTGTGCGTGTGCGTGTGGATGTAGTGTGTTGTGTGTGTGTGTGTGTGTGTCGTGTGTGTGTGCGTGGTGCGTGTGTGTGTGTGTGCGTGTGTGTGTGTGTTGTGTGTGTGTGTGGTTGTGGTGTT
>NW_014579995.1:11617-20355 GCF_000485595.1 Priapulus caudatus | reverse complement strand
ACATATTATTCTGTGTAATGCCCGTTCGGCATCTCACTATAGGCGGTATATATATATAATATATATATATATATATATATTATTTGCTTTTGTTATTATATACGATATAGTTATCCGGCTAGCTGTCGCGGTCCTGTGACGTCTCCTTGCACTCTCTGTCTTTACTATGTGCTCACTTATTTTTCTCTTTCTTTTCTTGTTCTTCTCTCAATCTCCGTTAACTGTCTATTTCTTATTCTCACTCTCGTCAACACGCTCGCTCTCTCTCTCCCTTTCCTCTCTCTTCCTCGTCTCTCCTGGCTCTCGTCTCTTCTCTCTCTCTCGTGCTCTCGCTTGTATCTCTCTCTCTCTCTCTCTCTCTATCTCTCTCTTATCTCTCTCTCATCTCTCTCTTCTTTCTCTCTCTCTCTTTCTCTCTCTCTCTCTCTCCTCTCTCTTCTCTCTCTGTCGTCTCGACAGGCAGGCGAGGGCCCACCAAGTCCACGCGCCCACTGATCCCGCGACAAATTCTGTCGCGTTGCTCCATATAGCTCCGTAATATAGATGCTTAAGATACCGCCACGGGGACATTGGCCTTCCAAATACTCGTAGACAACCCCTCGCCGTTACCTCTCCCGACGTGGCTGTTCACATGTCGTCAAATGTCACCGCGCGAGCCAAGGAGGAGAGACAGCAGAGTGAAGGGAGAGAGAGAGCAGACATATACTATGATATATTGATATATATATATATAGTATATATATATAGAGAGAGCAGAGAGAGATGAGAGAGGAGAGGAGAGAGTGAGAAGAGGCGGAACACGAGAGCAGGAGGATGGGTTTAGAGAGAGTGGCGTGAGGGAGAAAGAGAGGAGAGAGAGAGAAAGAGAAAGACGAGAGAGTGAGAGAGAGAGGAGAGATGAGATGAGAAGAGGAGAAGGATGAGAGATGAAGAGCCAGAGATGGAAGGAAAACGAGTCAGAGCGAGGATGGTGGAGAGAGCAGGGAGGGGAGGAGATGAGAGCAAGAGCAGGGAAGGAGAGAGGCGAGAGAGAGCGGCGCGATGAGCACATTCGTTGGATTGTCTTCCGCCGCCCGGTTTTTCATGCGCGGACTATTTCGTCAAAGTAGACAGAGATCATCGAGATTTGCGCTGACGGATAAAGCGATCGAGAATCACCCGAAACTGTTGACCTGGGACCGATGATATTTCATGCCTGGTCTAGTCTTGGCCACGACGTCGCGTCTGGCGTCGTGATACACCGGCCACAGTCAAGCGACTGCGAACCGGCCCCGACTAGCATTCCTTCCGCGGACGGGAAAATGCTAACGAAATTTCTGCTATTCAGCGTGACAAAATCTAAGGCAATTATTTAAATTCAATTGACCGCTTCGTGGGATCCTGGAGAGCTTTTTTTTTTTTGGGCTTGGGGCCGGCCACCCAATGTTTTAGCGAAATGAGCGCTGTTTTGGACGAATATTCCTCAGTGGTAATTCCTCAGTGGCAGAGTAACCGCATGGGGCAACCATCGTCGCGCGCTTGTGCCGCGCTCTCCTCTGCTCTCTTTCTTTGTGTGTGTTGTTGTGAGGTATGTGTGGTGTGCGTGCGTGTTGTGTGCTGTGTGGTGTGTTGGTGTGCGCCGCGCTGGCGCGCTGCGTGCGCGTTGCTGCTGTGTGCTGTGTGTGTGGTGATAAGATAATATAATAGAATAAGTGTGTGTGTGTGTGTGTGTGTGTTGTGTGGTGTGTGTTGTGGTGCGGGTGCGTGCGTGCATGCGAGCTGTCTGTGGAGCGCGCTGTGCTGTGTAGTGCCAGTTAATTGCACTTTACGTCTAGGCATAACCGAGATACATACAAAAGTATGTCATAACGTACGTGCGACGCCACAATATAATGATATACATACTACTATAGTAGTATACCACTTATACGAAGAAATATCAGGGCATGTTTAGGTCTGCCTGTTAACGCAAGGTTTCAATGTTTGCCCATAGATTTTTACGACAAGATTACGATATCAGACTTGACACATCGGGCCCGCTTAACTTCAACTAACAACAATCTAAGGATGGCAAATAATTCTCCCCCCTCTCCCCTCTCCAATAGATCCCATCTGTATTTTATCGCTTACCTTCGCCATCGCGCCGTAATTATTTTAAAATTCGCGCAATTCCTTTTGAGACTTATACGGTGCGAAATTACTACGATATCTTATTCGCGTGACCTCCGATTGTCTATATCATATAGATAGTTAGTTGCCAGCTCGTGTTGTGTGTCTGTTCGTTCGCAGTGCGTGCACACATTGAGCGCTTTTATCGCGTCATGATAAGCTAACAGGATTCTCTACGTGTGAGTCGTATAGCTGTTATAACTATTAGTTTTGGCAGAGGTTGTGATCCGACTATTTAGGAATGACTATATAGTATTATAAATTATTATATTTGTTTTGCCATCCAGATACAAAATATTTTTGTGAGATGTGAGAAAACAGGTTTTGTAACTGTGTGTGTGTGTGTTTGATGAAGTTGTGTCGGGTGATAGGGTGGATACCCACGGCGCCGGTGTTGGTAGGTAGGGAAGGGGGGGGTGCTTATAATAATAGATTTCCATGTAGGGCGTGCTCCACTTGATATCAATAGCTTTTTTTTTATAGGTTATTCAACCATTATGTCCAGTAGGCGTATTATATTTAGGTGATCACTCACCTATAGTATGGTTCTGCTCACCACGATCTATTCTTGTAACTGTCTTCTCCGTAGTTAATTATCTCTATTGCCTATTACTTATTATGTATTGCTTACTTTTATCTCCTTATTGCTTATTTATTATCGCCATTATTATTAATTATTATTATAATTATTAATTATCTATCATATTATTAGTAATTATTATTATTATTATTATTGTTAATTGTTATCTTTAGACTATTTATTACCAAAGATAATTTCTATGGGCAGCGAGCCGTCAGATAGTTTGCGTTTAGATGGCATAGGCGTGTGTTGTTATCCATTTATTCAGTGTGAAAATCTTGCCTTTACCACCGAATATTTTTAAGCGTCCCGAAATATCCAAGATGGTCCATTTAGGTAGACTTTGCGCGTGCGGGAAGAGGTGGGGTGCCCTTTATATCTGTCTTGATATTTCGCCTGAGTGCTGCCGGCATTCCTTTTTACTGCCCATTCTTCCGCTGCATTGAAAAAGCTTTGATGATAATTATTGAGCATTCATCATCAATATCTGTGCCCTGCTTCGCCCTCACTCTCTCTCTCTCTCCGCTCTCTCTCTCTCTCTCTCCTCTCTCTCTCTCTCTCTTCTACTCTCTTTCTAATTATATATTATTATATAGTATATATATATATATGCTTAACGGTTGATATATTAGATACGGTATTATTATATGCACATTATATATATATCTTTATATATATATATATATATATATATATATATTATATATAAACCTTATTACTATAATTTGAAATGAAATTCGCAGTACGGCCGCTTTGCGCTTGCCGTGTTAAGCAAAATTAATTACTGCTTCTGCAAGCCAATTCCAGCACGCCGCCACATCGCATTAACAAATACAGATTCAGGCCTGGTCGCTGGTGACGCCACGCCGACGCCCTGCCGACTCGATTTCCTCATCTCGCGTAATCTACTCACACTCGGCATTGAGCCGGCCGCCTTCTGTAAGGTGGGGCCGAACGTGTGTCAATCCGGTCCCGCGGTAGCGCTTGTATACCTGGCGGGCGTTACGACGCGTCACGTCTTAATTTTCTCTCTCTCTCTCTCTCTCTCTCGCGCGCGCGCCTTCTCTCTCTCTCTTTCTCTCTTTCATCTTCTTTCCCTTACTTCTTCCGTTCTCTCTCGCGCGCACATCGCACACACACACACTGCCGCGCACGCACTACACACCGCTGCGCGCACACACACACACACTATCTCTGCTCTCTCTACTCTACTCTCTCTTCTCTCTCTCTCTCTTCTTCTCTCTCTCGCTCGCTCTTCTTCTCTCTCTCTCACTCTCTCTCTCTCTCTCTCTCTCTCTCTCTCCTCTATCTATCTCTCTCTCTCTCCAGCCGTGCGGATGCCGCGTTGCGTGTTGTAATGTAATAGGTCCCCCCATCACTCCAGCGCACACATAGAACACCCATCGGCGTGGGCGCATGCACGTAAGGCCTTGCACTACGAGTGCCCGCACGCCGCACAACACACGTCAGTTTCCACCGGCGAAACGGCATTTCTTTTGCTAATAGTGGACGAGACGGAGTCTGCTATTCGTTACGGCGGCGGCCCGTCGCGCGGAGGAGCGGCTGAAGCGGGATGGAAGACAAGGGGAGGAGGGTGATGACGGGCGCGCCTCGGCGCCCTACGAGTGCGATGATGCTCTGAACTCCCGCTGCACTTGAAACGAAGATATAGCCGCGCTAAACGCGGAAATGCGGCTGGTACTTGTGTGTGTGCAGGCCATGTCTTCTGCGGGCAGGAGCTCCTGTCTGGCGCGGTACGTGCGATTGACAGCGCTGCGGAGCGAGCAGGGGGATCGTAGGCGTTGTATACCTGAGGGTGCTAAGAAGGCAAGAAGGAGAGAGAGATGTGAGCAGAGAAGGAGTGGTTTGGTGTGTGTGTTGTGTGTGTGTGGTGTGTGCTGGTGGTCACTGTGTTGTGTGGTGCTGGGTGGCGCGCGTGTTGCCGTGTGTGTGTGTGCGCTGCGTGTGTGTGTGTGTGTGTGTGTGTGTGTGTGTGTGTGTGTGTGTGTGTGCGTGTGTGGGGACAGCGCACTGATGCCATGATAATTGAACCATTACTATCTGCCCCCTCCCTCACCACCCCCACCCACCTCGCACAGCCGCGGGAATACAAAACCCCCGCCGATTCTCTCGCGCATGCGCAGTCGCTACAGAATAACCGCTACCCACCGTCGTAAAACGGCGCGGCGGCTTGCCCGCGATCAAAAAAAAGAACTGTGGGAGGACTTACTTAGTTCGGCGATAGAAAAAACGTGCTAAGTGAAAAAGGTGTAAGTGGCTCGAAGTCTGCGCATATCATCACACAGCCTGGCCTGCACCCCCGCCGTTGGCCCTGCTGGTGCGGTGCGGACGGACGCTCCCTCTCTCCGCAGTTTCGTTAGATCTTATCTGCTGCTGCTCTCCTAGCTGATGGCTCGGATGCCGAAAGAAAGCCGTCGTCGCAAACGCGTCGGCACATTTGTTCGTATTATCGTCGGCAAATTGCTGCTTGCGGTGTCTTGGGAGTCGTTGGACGGTGAATTGGAGTCGTTGCTCGGGCGGCCGGGCGCGCGCGTGGAGGTTTGTCTTTGGTGTGCGGATGGTCACAGTTGAAATGCTGACGTGGTTGCGGTGATGTTGGTGTTTGGAGTAAGGGAGTAACGGAGGGGTGGTAGCATTGGGGTGGGCGCTGCTGCAGCTGTTAGAGTGCTGCTAATATTTGATGTGGAGGTTGATTTCCGATTAAAGATTTTGTGACTGTTTCTCGCATTTTCGCCTTCTCTCCCTTTCGCTCACCCGCTTTCTAATTCTCGCTCTCTCTTTCTCTTTCTCTCTCTATCCGTTCGTGTGTGCGTGCGTGCGTGTGTCCGCGCGTGTGTGCGTGCGTCCGTGTGTGCATACGTGTGTGCTGCGTGTATACGTAGGCGTGCATGCTTGCGTGCGTGTGTGCGTGTCTACGTGCCTGCCTGCATGCAAACGTCACCACAGTACCGGCTCTACTGTAGCCTGTAGCGAGAGCTTCACAGCGTATAATTATAGTCAGTACCTGCCCTGCTCCCCCCCCGCGCCTCACCACCCATCACGCATCTCTGACGCCTGTAGCATCAGCTCGCATCTTTCGCCGCTCGAAAGGTGAAAATTTAATTAATTGCTTATTACGTCGGAAGCGAGGCGGCATCTGGAAGAGGCTGAGCGCGCGAGTGCCGTAATTATCGCAAAGGATAAACGGTCGGCAGAGGGCCGGGGCGATCCGGCGGGGATCCGGCGGGGATCCGGCGGCGATCCGGCGGCGATCCGGCGGCGATCCGGCGGCGATCCGGCGGCGATCCGGCGGCGATCCGGCGGCGATCCGGCGGCGATCCGGTGGCAATCCGGTGGCGATCCGGGTGTGTGTAACGCGACCTGGTTATTTAACCTGACTTTCCTCGATAGTCGCTAGCGGCGTGTAGAACACTCTAGCAATTACGTCCTCCATATCCATCGCAGCTTCCTTCTTCCCTCACCCCATCACCTCCTTCTCCTCCTCCTCTTCCTCCTCCTCCTCCCCCACCTCATCCTCCTCCTCCACCTCCTCCTCCGTGGATCCAACCGCGAGCAGTACCCTCCTTCCCCAGCACCACCCACCACAACCACCTCCCCTCTCCAGCACCACCCACCACAACAACCACCTCTTCCTCCTCCTCCTCTTCCTCCGCCTCCTCTTCCTCTACCTCATCCTCCTCCTCCACCTCCTCCTCCTCCTCCTCCTCCTCTTCCGTGGATCCTAACCACGAAACGGGACACGACGGCAAAATTGCGACTCGGGGCGAAATTAGAGGCGTGCGCGCGTTGGCTTTGTGTCAATGCTGCCGCCGCCGCTGCCGCCGCCGCCGCCGCCACCGCTGTCGAAGCGCAGGCTCTTTGACTTCTGCGCCGTTTCGGAATAATTAGAAAATTGGTAAATTAGTATAATAGCATGTGACTTCAAACGGCGGTTCGTGCCAGGTCGGTCATATTGCTCGTGTGCGCGCGAGAGAAGAGAGGAGAGAGAGAGGGAGAGAGAGAGAGAGAGAGAGAGAGAGAGAGAGAGAGAGGGAGAGAGAGGGAGGGGGAAAGAGAGGGAGAGAGACAGAGAAGGAGAGAGAGAGAGATGGAAAGAGCGGGGATGAGAGAGAGGAGAGAGAAAGAAAGGCAAAGAAAGTGAGGAAAGGCAGAAAGAGGGAGAGAGAGAGAGAGCGAGAAAGAGCGAGAGCGAGAGAGAGAGAGAGACACAGATTATGAAACTTTATAGCGATAGATATTTGTACTACATTAATATCGATGTAATGCCCGTTTCGGGCTCTCACTATAGGCGGTAATATAATAGGTATATAATATATATATATATATATATATATATTTCTTTGTATTATATACCGATATAGTTATCCGGCCAGGTCGCGTCCTTGAACGTCCTCCTTGACCTCTGTCCTTTCTATGTGCTCACTATTTTTCTCTTATCTATTTCATTGTTCTTCTCCTCAAATCTCCGTTACTGTCCTATTTCCCTGTATTCTCAGCTCTCGTCCAACACGACGCATCTCTCTCTCCTTCTTCCTCTCTCTCTATCTCTTCATCGCGCTCTCCTCTCTCCAATCATCTCTCTTCTCTCTCTCTCTCTCTCTCTCCTCATCTCTTCTCTCTCTCTCCTCTCACTTCTCCTCTCTTTTTCTCTCTCTCATCTTTCTCTCTCTCTCATATCTCTCCTCTTTCTCCTCTCTCTCGCTCTGTCTCTCGACAAGGCAGGCGAAGGGCACCAAGTCACGCGCAACAGACTGAGCGAAAAATCTCAAAGGCGGTCTCCAATAATAGAGTCGCGTATATATAGATGGCTAATACGCCACGACATGGCTCCCCCAAATACCTCGTAGACAACCCTCCGTTACTTCCCACTGCTGTTCAACATGTCGTCACAGCTGTCACGCGCGAGCAAGAAGAAGAGACCAGAGGAGTGAACGGAGAAGCAAGAGAGAAGACAATATATATATATTATATATATATATTAATATAATATATCAAATATAATAGAGAGAGAGAGAGAGAGAGAGGAGAGAGAGAGAGTGAAGAGGGGAGAACCACGCGAGAGAGGAGGATGGGGGAGAGGAGAGAGAAGTGGTGAGGAGAAAGAGAGGGAGAGAGAGAGAAAGAGCAAGAGGAGAGATGAAGAGAGAGAGAGAGAGAGAGAGAGAGGAGAGAGAGAGAGAGAGAGAGAGGAAAAGAACGAGAGAGGAGGATGGGGAAGAGAGAGGGGAGAGAGAGAGAGAGAGGGAGAGAGAGAGAGAGAGCCGCGAGAGCACATTTCGTTGGATGCTTACCGGCCCGGGCCGGTTTTATGGCGGGCACATATTTGTCAAAGTACGCAGAGATCATATCGAGATTTGGCTGACGGGAAGCGAATCGAGACAAATCCCACAAGCAGAAACTGTTGACCTGGGAACCCCGATGATATTCATGCCTGGTTACTAGTCTGGCAACGGACGTCCTCCTGTGCGTCGATGATACCCACCGGCCACGAGTCAAGCGACGGCGAGCGCCCGACTTAGCATTCCTTCCGCGGGTGAAAAATGCTAAACAAATTTCTGGCTATTCACGTGACAGAAATCTAGGGGCAATTATTTACATTCCATTTGAACACACAACGGCTTTCGTGGGATCACCGGGAGAGCTTTTTGCTGGCACCACTGTTGCGAAAATGATGACGTGTTTTGGGGAACAATATTTTCCTCAGTGGTAAATTCCTACCAGTGCAAGTAACGCATGGGCTACATCGTCCGCCCGCCGTGTGCGCCGGCTCGTCTCTCCTCACCTCTTTCCTTTGTGTGTGGTGTGTGTTGTGAGTATGTGTTGTGTGTGCAGTTAGCGTTGTGTGTGTAGTGTGTGTGTGTGGATGTGTGCGACGCGCGCGCGCAGCGCGGCGTGTGTGTGTGTGTGTGTGTGTGTGTGTGGTGTGGTGTGTGTGTGTGTTGTTGTGTGTGTGTGTGTGTGTGTGAGCGTGTGCGTCGCGTGCATGCGA
>NW_014579995.1:7066-9038 GCF_000485595.1 Priapulus caudatus | reverse complement strand
GAGAAAGAGCCGAAACGAGAGAGAGGGAAGAGAGAGAGCGTCTGTGTAAGCGCGTGTGTTGTGTGCGTTAATGCACTTTACGTCTAGCATAACCGAATACATAAATAATATTCATAACGTACGTGCACGCACAATATATATATACATATATATATATATACCACTTATACGAAGAAATATCAGGGCATGTTTGAGGTCTGCCTTAACGCAGGTTTCAATGTTTGCCCATAGATTTTTACGACAAGATTACGATATCAGACTGACACACGGGCCGCTTACATTCAACTAACAACAATCTAAGGATGGCAAATAATCTCCCCCCCCCCTCTCCAAATAATCCCATCTGTTAATTTTATCCTACCTCGCCATCGCGCCGTAATATTTTAAAAATTCCGCGCATTCCTTTTAGACTTATACGGTTGGAAATTACTACATATCTTATTGCGTGACCTCGATTGTTATATATATAGATAGTTAGTTGCAGCTCGTGTGTGTGTTGTTCGTTCGCAGTGCGTGCACACATTGAGGTTTATCGCGTATGATAAGCTAACAGGATCTCTACGATGTGAGTCAGTATAGCTGTCTATAACTATTAGTTTTCGCAGAGGTTGATCCGACTATTAGGAATGACTATATAGTATTATAAATTATATATTTGTTTTGCCATCCAGATACAAAATATTTTTGTGAGATGTGAGAAAACAGGTTTGGAACTGTGTGTGTGTGTGTGTGGTGGTGATAGTGGTGGTGGTGGTGGTAGGAAGGGGGGGGGGTGCTTATAATAATAGATTTCGCATGTGGCGTGTCACTGATTATATAGTTTTTTTTTATAGTTATTCAACCATTATTCCATAGCGTATTATATTAGGTGTCACTCACATATATATGGTTTGTCACACGATCTATTCTTGTAACTGTCTTCTGTAGTTAATATCTCTATTGCTATTACTTATTATTATTTCTTACTTTTATTCCTTATTGTTATTATTATCATTATTATTATTATTATTATTATTATTATTATTATTATTATTGTTATTGTTTTTAACTATTTATTACAAAGATAATTTCTACTGGGCAGCGTCAGATAGTTGGTTTAGATGGATAGGGTGGTTAGTCCTTTTCATGTAAAATCTTGCTTTACCACCGATATTTTTAACGTCGAAATATCCAAGATGGTGATTTAGGTATGACTTTGCGCGTGCGGGAAGAGTGGGTGCTTTATATCTGTTTGAATTCGCGAGTGCTGCCGGCATTCCGTTTTACTGCCCCCATTCTCCGTGCATTGAAAAGCTGATGATAATTTTGAACATTCATCATAATATCTGTGCCTCTTCGCCTCACTCTCTCTCTCTCTCTCTCTCTCTCTCTCTCTCTCTCTCTCTCTCTCTCTCTCTCTCTCTCTCTCTCTCTCTCTCTCTCTATCTATCGCTCTCTCTCCAGCGTGCGCGTGTGTGTAATGTAATAGGTCCCCCCTCACCTCCCCGCGCACCAAAACACCCTTGGCGTGGGCGCATGCACGTAAGCCCTTCACACCGGTGCCCGACGCCGCACCAACACCGTCAGTTTCCACCGGAACGGCATTCTTTGCTAATAGTGGACGAGACGGAGTCTGCTATTCGGTTACGGCGGCGGGCGTGAGCGGGAGCGGGAGCGGGATGGAAGGAAAGGGGAGAGGTGATGGCGCTCGGGCTACGAGGCGAATGCTTGAACTCCCGCTGCTTGAACGAAGATATAGCCGCAAACCGCGGAAATGCGGTGGTATGTGTGTGTGCAGGCTGTCTTCTGCGGGCAGGCATGCTATGTCTTGGGCGGACGTGCGATTGACGCGCGAGCGAGAGGGAGAGGGTGTAACCTGAGGGTGTAAAGAAGGAGAAGGAGAGAGAGAGTGAGCGAGAAGGAGTGTTTGTGTGTGTGTGTGTGTGTGTGTGTGTGTGTGTGTGTGTGTGTGTGTGTGTGTGTGTGTGTGTGT
>NW_014579995.1:5080-7056 GCF_000485595.1 Priapulus caudatus | reverse complement strand
CACCTCTCTCTCTCTCTCTCTCTCTCTCTCTCTCTCTTTACGCTCTCTTTTCTCTCTCCCGCACTCGCGTTTCTCCATTTTCTCGCTCTCTCTATATATCTCTTTCTTCCCCTTTCTCTCTCTCTCTCTCTCTCTCTCTCTCTCTCTCTCTCTCTCTCTCGCTCTCTCCCTCATGTTCTATCTATCTCGTTGGCGCTGCCTCAATCTGTGCTGTGCTCAATCGCTCGCAACCTTTGTCTCTCTTTCTCTATGCCTATGTCTTTATTTCCCTTCGCTTCCCCGCATCCCTCTAACTCGCTCCTTATCCCTCCTCCCCATTCCTCCATCGCCCCCCCCCCGACACCAATCTCGCTCGTCCATTCTCCGACAATGTGCTTCTCATTTCTCTGACAGGTGTGTTACCGGTAAGATTACGACCGGTGTTGCCGTCGCCACCCGCTTCTCTACCTGGCCCTCTCCAACCTTTCTATTCGCCGCGCTCTACGCCAGGTGCGAGACGGCGACCGGTTACCTCTTTCAGCACCGTAATCTTCGCGGCGAATTCTTCTCGGCGGCGGCGGCGGATCCTCAGGGTTTCCGAGGTCTGCTCCCCGCATGAAAGCCGCTCTTTATTCTGCCGGTGGTGACTTCTCGACCCCGGGGGGCATCGTCTTGCGCGCGCGGGAAGGGTTCGTGGCGGCGGCGGCAGCGGTAGTGGCAGTTTGTCAGAGCGCGGCTTTGTTCTTTCGCGTGCGCGTCTTTGTGTGCTGTTATCGCGGCTCCGAAAATTCGACGCGACTTCTTTCTGCATCACACCACCTCTACCACCAAAACCTCGGCCGCTGCCACTTAGTAGTCGATTTCCTCCAGCGACGCGGCGTTTTTTTCACCTGCCCGTTTGTGTCTCCTCCTCCCCTCCTCCCGTCTGCCCTTCTTCCCGCTTTTTCTCCGTCTATGTGCGCTGTCTTCTGACGTGTGTGGCACCGGGTGCTGCCCTGGGAACAGTATCTTTGTTTCCTTTTTTTTTATCCCTCTAACTCGTTGTCTTTGTCTGTCTCTTCGTATTTTTTGTCGGAGCTTGTAATTATTGTCATTACGCGCTATTGTATATTGTTGGCCATATATATATATATATATATATATATATATATATATATATATATGATAGCTATAGGAGCGTCCTTGCATCGACTACGTCGCATCATGACGTCACGATTCGCGGATCATTTATTTTTATTTATTTATTCATTCAATTAATTAGTTTTCAATAAATATTTGTGTATACTATGTTTTCGATGGGACGAGCCAAGGGGGGGGGCCTAGGTATATCGTTATGTTAATCAGTGCATGCATCCAGGCCCTTACACGCGGCCCTGCTTCTCATATAGCTGACATGTCATATAGCTGTACGTCTCTGTTTTACGAACCGCGCATCTTCCCCGCCTGTCTGCACGGAGGAAGCCAGTGCGGGGGGGGAGGACAGATGCGCAGACATTCGTTGTGGGACGGTTACGACACGTGAGTGTAAGCATGGCGACCGACGCCCCGCTAGGCGGCGCTCAGGCGGTGGTGATGGCTTGCTTACTGGCTGGGTATTTTAGCTTGTTCTTCTTTTTCTTTTCTTTTTTGCTTTCGGCGACGGCGATCGGTTCATAGTCGGACGTTGGAGTGTACGCGCGTGCATGCATGCGTTCGTGCCTGCGTGTGTACGTGCGTTCGTTCGTATACGCGCGTGGCAGAGTATACGCGT
This sequence comes from Priapulus caudatus, assembly GCF_000485595.1. Lineage (NCBI taxonomy): Eukaryota > Metazoa > Priapulida > Priapulimorpha > Priapulimorphida > Priapulidae > Priapulus > Priapulus caudatus. The sequence continues at coordinate 5,327 of NW_014579995.1, read as the reverse complement.
GCGTGCCAGATCGCGCGCGTACGTGCGTACGCGCATGCGTCTGTACGTGCGTACGTGCATGTGTTCGTACGCGCGTGGCAGAGTATACGCGTATGCGTACCAGATCGTGCGCGTACGTGTGCGCGCGCGTGCGCGTGAATCTGCGCCAAACTTCGGCTGTCATCTCCACCAGACCGACGCCAAACCAGGGACTTAGTAATTAGTCATACAGGCCCCCTCTCTACCCCCCTCTCTATACCCCCCCCCT
>NW_014579995.1:3456-5070 GCF_000485595.1 Priapulus caudatus | reverse complement strand
CTTTCCACGAGTCCGCCATTGTCACAGCCATTGTCAGAGGGGTGTACCTTGCAGGTTTCCTCTCATGCCTATGATGTCATTGTGCAGCGGCGTAACACAGCCGCCATGTTGTGCGCACTTCGTAGACGACTATTGTCAACATTGCCGCTCCTGCTGTTGCTGCTGTTACTGTCGCCGTTGTTGTTGTCGATGTTGTTGTTATTGTTGTTGTTGTTGGTGTTGTTATTGTTGTTGTTGTTATTGTTGTCTATGTTGTTGTTACAGCTGCTCTTGTTAATGTTGCCGCTGTTGAGGATGTTGCCGGCGTTGTTATTGTTGCTGTTGTTGCTATTTTTGCCAGTCCGCTTCTGTTGTTGGTCCTGCTACTGAAGATGTGCTTCTTCGGCTTATATATATATATAATGTTAATAATTATATAGTTGTGTTATCATTATATTGTCATAGTAATAAACTTGAAAGACTTTGCTATCGTCGTGGTGGCTTTTATCCAAAAAAACAACAATGAAAAAACACGACATCAACACCGCGTGGTAACGCGCATAAGGGAATGTTCAAACCACCAATTTGTACGTGTGCGAGTCTGTCTTCACTGCGTGACGTCACGAACTAATTATCACCCTCCTCTTGCCTCCACCCCCCCCCCTCCCACCGCACGAAACCCTGTCTGAGATGAATTATTATCTGATGGGAGCTAGCTGGTGTTGTCGGCTGGGTGGTCTGTTCACCCGTCCAGCGCGCGCGTGTATAGAGATATACGTGTCGACAGCAACCGCTCAGTATTGCCTGCGTGCGTGCGTGCGTGCGTGCGTGCGTGCGTGCGTGCGTGCGTACGTGCGTGCGTGCGTGCGTGCGTGCGTGCGTGCGTGCGTGCGAGCGGGCGTTCCCGCGTAGCCAGGCCTGCGCCCGCCTCCGCCCCTGGGTATCATCATCATCATCGTCGTCATCATCATCATCATCATCATCAACATCATCAGGGGGAGGTAGATGCGCAGAGCGAGGAGAATAAGAAGAAGAAGGAGGGGGAGGAATAAACAGAAAAAGAGAAAGAAGAAGATGATGAAGATGAAGAAGAAGAAGAAGAAGAAGAAGAAGAAGAAGACGAAGAAGAAGATGATGATGAGGGGCGCGGTAACCGCGGTGTTACGTGCGAAACCCTTTCCGGGACGACTAATGAAATACAGGCACCGTGCGGGCGCCCCCCCCCCCTCCTCCTCCCGACTCGCGATCGCGTGTGTTCGGGAGTGTTGAAAGCGTATCGGCGGCGGCGGCAGTCGGCCACACACTAAGAGCAAAAATTGTCGCTCATTTGTCGAGTTTATTATAGATGATCAAAGCGATAGGAGAGAGAGAGAGAGAGAGAGAGAGAGAGAGAGCGGCGCATTTATAATTTTCGGAGAAGAGCGGCGTGTACCCGGGCGCGCGAGAGAGGGGAGAGAGGGGGAGAGAGGGGGAGAGAGAAAGTGGGTGAAGAGAGGGGGTGAGAGAGAGGGAGAAAGCGTGAGTGCTTCTGTGTACGTGCGCATATGTTCATTCGTGTATGTGTGTGTGTGTGTGTGTGTGTGTGTGTGTGTGTGTGTGTGTGTGTGTGTGTGTGTGTGTATGTGTGTGTTGTGT
>NW_014579995.1:0-226 GCF_000485595.1 Priapulus caudatus | reverse complement strand
AACTCTCTAACACGGGAACTCTCTAACACGGGAACTCTCTAACACGGGAACTCTCTAACACGGGAACTCTCTAACACGGGAACTCCATAGCACGGGATTACTCTATAACACGGGAACTCTCTAACACGGGAACTCTCTAACACGGGAACTCTCTAACACGGGAACTCTCTAACACGGGAACTCTCTAACACGGGAACTCTATAACACGGGATTACTCTATAACACG
>NW_014579994.1:16666-22309 GCF_000485595.1 Priapulus caudatus | reverse complement strand
CAAATCAACGTCATTAAACGACTACACGCAACAACATGCACGCGCAACACGTCACACACAGGCACACGCACGCACACAGAACGTCTGGCTTAAGTAGTAAAGCTGGCTACACTGGCGGTCGGATCACACCACCTAGCGCATGCATGAACCACTCCTCGACTAACAGCGCATAACATATGAGAATAGAGATAAGAGCAAGATAGAGTCTATATAGAGTGAGATAGTAAATATTAATATAAAATATATCATATCATATATATAATATGTTAATCATGCAATAGCGTTCACAAGCGCACTACGTCGCAGACGGCGAAGTGCGGGAGGCGTATTGGCGTAATAGTTTTTACATACCGTTTTTATGCAGGAAAGTTGAATAACCTACAGTGAACGGCAACAGGGAACTGTAACAGAGGGGTACGGTAGTAGGGCCTATCTTGTGAATGTGTGGTTCATATTATTTTCAGTTTTTACTTGCCTGCTGTCTCAAGGCTGTGGACTAACACGTATGCGACTTTAAAAGTGTCTAGGCGGCAGCCCGAAAAATGTGCAATGTGGCGTGTGATATTCTGGCGTGTGTGAATGGTGGAGGAGTGGGAGAAGAAGGGGGCAGGGGGAGGGGAAAAAATGATGGGAATAAGGGGGAAGGGAGGAAGGGAGGACAATACTGCATCACTATGTACAGAAAATTGACACACGCGACATGTAACTATGACAACGAAAAAGAAGACCAAAAATGTCGGCTGCTTTTTTTTTTAATCTCGAAGCTTGTGTCCGCCCCGCAACTTCTCATTTACGACTAGGTGGAGGGGGGTGTTTCTAATTTAAAAGATGCATTAGACACGGGACTTCACTAACAGCCTTTAATTAGCGTAAATTAACAAGACATCGTCTGGGTGGACAACAATTAACGTCGCATCAATCAGTCGGTTTGCGTCTTCGCGTCGTCTGGGCTGCGACAACTACGGAGGATGCTGCTGCTGCTGCTGCTGCTGCTACTACTATTGCTGGTTGCCTCTGGCTACTGCTGTTGCTGTTAACTCGCTGCTGGCTGTTACTAGCTACTGCGGGCTGCTCTCTGCTGCTTTACTGCTGCTGCTGTTAACTTAGCTGCTGTTTGCTGGCTGCGCTACTGTGCTTTGCTGCCTGCTAGCTGCTGTTATTGCTGGCGCTAATACTACTATGCTGGTGCTGCTGCTCCTGCTGGCTCCTGCTGCTGCTGCTGCTTGCTACTACTGGACGCGTGCTGCCGTACTGCTGCTGCTGTTGACTGCTGGCTGTTCGGCTGCATGCTGCTACTGCTGTTGCCTAGCTGCATGTTACGCTAAGCTGCTACTGCTACTGGCTGCTCGCTGCTGCTGTCTAATTGCTGCTTACTGCTGCTGCTGCACTGCTGCTGCTGCTACTGCTGCTGCTCGCTAACTGACTGCAGATGTTGACACGCCACGCGAGAGGACATTGGTCGTCTTTCCTTTCAAGAGAGAGATATTAACCAGATCTCTTTTTTTTCCGGTTATATTTATATTTGGGGGTTACTACATTATTAAGTTTTGTCGCACTAACTATAAGCTTAATAACATTTTATATAGTATATACTATATAATTAGCTTGATGATAATATAATATATAACATCACATATATTAGATATATATATATTAAGAATACTTATATATTGATCCAACGAAAGAGCGAGATACCGGTGCCTTACGAGCGCTACAGGACGAAGTAGCAGTCTCGGTTGCGGATTCTAAGTCTAGGATTGCGACTGCAATGAGAACGGGTGATTACTGCATAGTTTTTACAGCCGTCGTGCGCTTGTGGTCGTTGTTTGATAAATGTATATTCATTTACTAATTATTATTAAATTTAATTATTAATATAATAATTTAATCAATATAATATAAGGTAATTTATGTATGTGTGCATGTGAATGTAGGTGGTGGTGTGCGCTGCTGGTTGTGATCGGTGTTGGTGATGGTGTGTTGTGCTGCTCGCTGTTGCTTATTTCGTATTACAACTGCTGCTGATGCTGCTGTGCGTTGCTGCTTGCTGCTGCTGTGCTGCGCGTACTACTACTACTGCTGCGCTACTGCTACTACTGTTTCTGTCTGCTGCTGCTGCTGCTGTTGCTGCTACTGCTTTACTGCTGCGTTGCCGTTGCTAAAAAATACGATCACCAGGGACATAAGCCGCCCCCCCCACCTACAGCCAATGTTGCCGTGCCTAGCAAAACATACGAAAGCTTCAGCGCCGGATGACCAGGCTATGTCCTCTCCGACTGTCGCTACATGTCACAGCCCGCCACTGTGGTGTGGCTGCGTAGCGTTTATAAGGCGGCATGCAGGTACATTACATACGGGCGGACATGCAGGACATGCATTTGTAGCATATATAAGCTTGAACAAAAATGTAGTTTTGTCATATGACAAAACTCAGTTCTGTCAAATCCTGTCCCACAAAAACTACAATTTTGTGAACAGCAAGAACTCAATTCTAGTCAAATCAGGTTCCAGGCAAAACTAATTTTGTAGAACACAAAACTCAATACTGTCAAGATCTGTCCGGTTCCCACACAAACCGTCGATTTGTTGCCCAAAATATGGCACACGCATCGTAAGAACGGCACGAATTGGTCAGAGCAAACTGGGCCGTGGAAGAAAATTGTCATGTCCCGCCATCGTGTTTTCTTCTACTGACCAATGGTAGTCGCCTTACTTACACTCGTAGGGCCAATACAATATTGCGAAGGCAAACAATATCGGAGTTTTTGTAGAACGCCCCGATAGACAAGAATTGAAGTTTTGTGTTTATCAAAATGAGTTTTGTGGACAGGATTGACAGAATTGGAGTTTGTGTTCACAAAATTTTAGTTTTGTGGTAGCAGGACTGACAGAATTGAGTTCTGTTTCACAAAATCTGAGTTGTGGACAGGAATTGACAGAATTGAGTTTTGTGTTCACAAAATTGACTTTTGTGAGACAGAATTGAGTTGTGTGCACAAAAGTTAGTTTTGTGAGACAGAATTGAGTTTTGTTAGACAAAATTGAGCCCTGTCCTGCATGGCGCCCCGTAACACAAGGCATGTAAACACAGCTGCTAACAATGCTTGGTCAGTCTAGCTCTCAGTGGACCTATACCTACTCCTACCGTAGCAAGCGCGTAGGAGAGAGAGAGAGGGGAGAGAGAACGATAGATTGAGAGAGAGAGAGAGAGAGAGAGAGAGAGATAGAGAGAGAAAGGAGAGAGAAAGTGGGAGCGCGCGAGAGAGAGGGGGTGTGTGAGAGAGAGAAAGATAGGAGAGAGAGATGAGAGGTGAGAGAGAGGTGAACATGACCACTTAAGAGAGAGAGATAGAGAGAGAAAGAGAGAGCGCGTGTGAGAGAGAAGGTAGTGAGTAGGAACACGCGATGGGTCGCGTTAAAATCACTCGACACCACTTGACAAATTACAACATCCGCTTGTTCACCATCCGATTGCAATTCAAACGAGGTGTGCGCGCGTGCGTGCGTGCGTGCGCGTGAGTACGTGCAAACGCGTTTGTGCAGCCGCGCCTGCGTGCACGTGGGTGTATCTGACTATGTTTAAAGTTAATTGAGTGGAAGGGGAAGGTATGAAAGGCAAAATGGAGAGAGGGGAAGGTATAAAAGCTAAGATAGAGGGGGAAGGAGGAAGGAGGGTATGAAAGGTATGATGGAAGGAAACTTCAAAGGGAAGGTATAACGGTGAGATGGAGGAGGAAGGAGGGTATGAAAGGTATGATGGAAGGAAGGGAAAGGTACAAAAGGTGAGATGGAGGGAAGGGGAAGATACAAACTGTTAGGTGGAGCAGAACGAGGGTATGGAATGCAAAATGTAGGTAGGTTGAACGTATAATAGGGCTGATAGGGTCTATGTCTCGCTGGGTACTGCCGGAACGTACCCTGAGTACGGTCCGGTATACCGGAACGTACCCTGGTAACTATCTGATATGGTTAGGGTTAGGGTTAGGGTTAGGGTTAGAGAGTAGGCGTAGGCGACTCGCTAGACTCGTTAGTGGAGTAGGCGAGGTACGGTCCGGCATATTAGATAGTACCAGGGTACGTTCCGGCCATACCCAGGGAGACATAGACCCTGGCAGCTATAATAGGTGATACGGAGGGAAAGGGGGAAGGTGTCAAAGTCTTGAACGAGACATCTGTGATTGAAGGTGTGAGGGAAGAACGTGATGGGTTAGTTCTCATGTGCTTATTATTTTGGCAACAAACACTGGCGGATTTCGAACGGCGGCGTACGTGGCCGTCGACATAAATCAAATGTCTTGTCAGATGCTATCGCGACATTCGTTTTAATTTTATTTGCTCACCTCCTCCACTTCGACCTTGTTGTCGGGCGGAAGGTCGTGCCATTCCGGCGGGTTGTCGTTGACGTCCTCCACCGTGAACAAAATGTTCGGGGGCTCAATCTAAAATCAGAACGCAGGCGGGTTGAGCTTAGAATATTTATATAATACAATTTAATTTAATTTCTATAAGTTGTGGTTTGTGGTTGTAGTTGAGGTTGTGATGTATAAGCGTGTGTTTTATACATAATTACAATTGTGAAACAGTATAGGAACACTTTGAACTGAGCAACAGCACATTTCGCGGTCACCTCTATAGCAGCACTATTTCTTTTAGTGAGGACAAATTTTCCTGTCGAAAGGCGGCTGTGGTGACTTTTATCATTTACAGTCAAACCTCGGTTATCCGAACATCAATTATCCGAATTTCAGATTATCCGAACAAGATCTCAAGGTCCCGTGAATATTTAATAATTACTTACGATCAGATCAGTTATCCGAATAATCAGTTATCCGAACAAAATACTCCGCGCCCGTCTCGTTCGAATAATCAAGGTTTAACTGTATACAGATCAATCTATCGGCAATCTCTGCCGTCGATTTCAGCGTCTCAGGACGCCTTGTATCCGGGTGCGAAATTAACGCGAGTCTGGAGTTATATACTGCCTGATTTACTGTCGGACTCCCTAATTTGACATATGCAGGAGTCCGTGCGACTCCCTGAAAATTCTGCCATACTAACTAGTTCGTTCCAGCGCACGGCCTCGCAGAATTACCGTATTTTTTCCAGCAAATGTCCAAAGAAAAGTTGGCACACGTGCAACCGCATAAATCTTCAAAATAAGCACATGTGTTATTGTTAACATCTTTAGTTTTGAACTTCAGACTGCAGACTCCCTCATTTTGCTGCAGACTCCCTCATTTTGCTGCAGACTCCTTCTTTTTGAGGGCAGGGAGTCCGTTGACGGACTTCCCTGTTCGAAAGTTAATCTCTACCCCTGTCGTACCCATCCGTAGTCGTCTCGCACGTCCTTGTAGGACCACGATATCTTGTACTCGGCGATCGTCTCCCGGTCGAGCAGCGACGCCACCGTGATGTTGAGCTGCGCCTCCGTCGGCCCGGGGGAGAAAGCAATGACCTTCTCCAGGAGTTCCTCGTTGGTGGCCACTGAGACGACCTTCGTGACCTTGCCCTGCATCTGACCTTGATTGTCCGTGAAGCTGATCGTCTTCAGCCATAGTCCTGGCGTGGGAAGAAACAACGATAGAGATTGTTATTACATTGTTGTTGTTGTTGTTGTTGTTGTTGTTGTTGTTGTTGTTGTTG
>NW_014579994.1:8941-10350 GCF_000485595.1 Priapulus caudatus | reverse complement strand
GAGAGAGAGAGAGAGAGAGAGAGAGAGAGAGAGAGAGAGAGAGAGAAAGAGCGCGAGAGAGAGATAGATAGAGAGAGAGAGAGAGAGAGTGAGAGAGAGGAGAAGCTACATACATACACGCCAGCAATACTGGCTGGACACACGGACCGGACCAGTCAGCAGGAAGCGTATCAGTAGAGAAAGACCCTCCCCCTCTCCCCCTCTCCGCCTCCCCCTAAATGGCTATAGTGAGTCAGACAACGCCTCTTCAATAGCTATAGTGAACGAGACAGCGATACCGCATTCCACTACAACAAAACGTTTTTTTCTTGTTTGCCGGTCGCACAAAACAACGTTCTAAAAACGCAACATCGTTTAGAAAGAACTTATCTAAAAAAAACCTCCGCAAATTCTCAAAAAGAATCGCCTCCCACCCACACCGCCCCATCATTATCCTCCCCCTCCCCCCATCACACCCACACGCCCTAACACGCCGGCCGCGTGATTTTTTCCCCCATTCAGATAGTGGCATTAATTGGCATAAGCGGCGCTGATTGGTTGGCGGTTTCGCGCGCGGTGAGTTGTGAAGATTTATGAGCCCATTATCACAGTTAGTACTACAGTATGTGCTATGGCTCTCGTTTTTATTTATGAAAATCCGTAATGAAACTTAAGTTAATTACATGTAAAGCTGGATAGTCCGCTATATTTCATGCTGTGCATTGACAAAGCTTTTCCATGATGAGTTCACTCTTATATAATTAACGGTAAAAGTGTCAAACCGAGCCAATCGGCGCCTTTGTTTAGCGCCATGGCAACAGCCAATCAGCGCCGCTTATGCAAATTAATGCCACTATCTGCATGAGTGGGAATAAAAGACACGCAGCCCGGCCAGGCTGTGTGACTATAACGTCAATATACACAGCCTGACAGCCATCCATTGGATAATCTTGTACCTCTACAAAAGCAAAAACTGCCGAACAATTACGAAATTAAATAACAAATTGTTTTCATCCAATTCATCTCAGAAAATACGGCATAACTCGATAAATAAGTAGCGCCCAGTAGCGCCCAGTTTATAGATTCGTTTGAGCTATTACATGTGACGCTATCTGTGGCGCTGTTTGGATACTGAGCCAACTACAAGTTTTTATGTACCAAGAATTTGAAACGGTCTCTTGTTGTATAACCGTTTCTTGGAGCTAACACACGCTCTAACCCCCCAAAGTGTTAAGCGTGTCTCCATCTCACCGATGGTAATAAATTCGCTGGAAAAGTGAAAACTGTTTCACGCTGGCGGGCTGCGAGCGCAGGTGGCGCGTGAGTTGCTGGGAGGGTGAGGTAGAGAGGCGAGGGAGAAGGTGGAAGGAGCAAGAAGGATGGTTGGGAAGGGAAAGAGAGGTGGGGGAGAAACGGGGAGGGGTAGGCGA
>NW_014579994.1:0-7240 GCF_000485595.1 Priapulus caudatus | reverse complement strand
GTAGAGTGTGTGTGAGTGAGTGTTGTGTGTGTGCGTGCGTGCGTGCGTGTGTGTGTCGTTCGTGTGCGTGCGTGTGTTTATTCGCGCGCGCGTGCGTGTGCGTGCTTGAGTGTCTGTGCGCGCGCGTGCGTGTGCGTGCGTGCGTGTGTCTGTGCCTCCTCTAAAGAGGTCGCAGTGTCGCCCCCTGCTGTGTGCGCACGCACTCGCTTTTCACTTTCTCATTCTCTCTGTCTGTCTCTTTCTCTCTCTCTCACTCTCTTTCTCTCTCGCTCTCTCGCTCTCGTTCTCTCTCTCTCTCTCATTCTCTCTCACCTCTCTCTTTCACTCACTCACTCTCTCTCTCTCTCTCTCTCTCTCACTCTCTCTCTCCCCTCTCTCTCTTCCCCCTCTCTTCCCCCTCTCGCTCTCTTTCACCTGTANGTGTCTCCCCCGTGCGGCCGAACGTAGCAGAAATAAACAAGTGAACGTCTCCATTTCATGCACGTACTTTTTACGTGGCTGTGCTCCCCTTCATACACGCATCATGAACTATTATAATATTATATACGTAACTTGTATAATGCATTTTGCGTTTACGAAGTTATACGTTACAATGTGACGGTAAGAGTGGGGAGCTGGGGGCATGTTGTCGGTAAAAAAAATTGTTAAAAAAACATTAACCTTAACTTTACGATGTTTCTGACAACGCGCCACCCCCTGCTGTGGTATGGGGGACCACACGTAAACCTGGCCCTCCCTCCTCCCCGTGAACGTCTGTCTATTGATGGGCGTAGCCTCTAACCTCTGTAGTGTAGTAGTGGCAGGACCTGCGTGTATCCAATTTATTTGGGGGGAGGGGCGGGGACAGGGAAGCCGCGTGGGTGAATGCTACACCGCTCATAGCNAGAGAGAGAAAGAGAGAGCGGGTGCAAGAGTGAAAGCACGAGCAAGAGCAAGCGTAGGAGCAAGAATAAGCATACGTAACAAGAGAGGGAAGGAGTGAGGGAGAGGCAGTGTGAGAGAGAAGGCGAAGAACAGGGAGAGAAAGGAGGAGAGAGAGAGAGAGCAAGAGAGATAAATAGATTGAGAGAAAAAGAAAGAGAAGGGAGAAGAAGGTGAGGGAGAGAGAGAGAGAGAGAGAGAGAGAGAGAGAGAGAGAGGACGAGAGAGACGAGAGAGAGAGGCGACCACACACACACACAACACACACACAAACACACACTACATACAACACACCACACACACCACTCACACACAGTGACACACACACACACACACACCACACACACACACACACACACACACACACACACACACACACACACACATACACACCCACACCTGACTCTGTGAAAAGTGTGTCATTTAACGTAGCTTTATTTAATAAAAATGTTAATCATTATTATTATTATTATTATTATTATTAATTATTATTATTATTATTATTATTTCAAAGTGCGGTCACCGCATTAGCGGTGCGCTTCTGGGTTGACGCGTGTCCAACTGGGCACATAGGATTCAATCCGAATTTTTCGCATGGCATGTGTTGCTGTTCCCAGTAGTGTTCTAGTAGTGTTCCAGTAGTGTTCCCAGTAGTTCCCATTATTATTGTTCATTGTTTATTATATATTATTGTTATTATTACTTCATTCAATTTATTATTATCGTTATTGTACAGTACATATAATTATAAGTATATATATATATATATATATATATATATATATATATAGTGCTTAGTAACCGTGTGTCAATTACTTTAGCTTTTAATATTATTATTTATAAGAATAGTAATAACAATAATAATAATAATAATAATAACTATTATTATTATTATTATTATTATTATTAGATACAGTGCATATCTCCTGTGTAGTCGTGTATTGGGGTTGGCGGGGTCAGCTATATTGGCGCACGAGGCTAAGATATGTGTGACACACGCGTACACACACACTCACACACACGCACGCACGCACGCACACACACATACACACGCACGCACGCACGCACGCACACGCACACACGCACGCACGCACGCACACACACACATACACACACACGCACGGCAGCAGCAGCAGCAGCAGCATCAGCAGCAGCTGCAGCAGCAGCATCACCACTAGTACTATAAAACGTGACCGCCTGAATCCTCTAGCGACGCGACGACCACCTCAAAACTCTAGCGACCGTCGTAAACCCGCGCCGCGACACACCAGGGGGCGCGGCGGGCGGCCTGCGGACAGCCGCGGTCCGCGAACCAGTTCATCGGTCAGACTTACACTAGCGCCTGCGCGACCTGCGCCCGCGAGCCTCGCGACGACGCGCGGCGACAGTCTACGCTCACCCCAGCGACCTTTATCACGGGGTTGCATCAAGCTGAAGTTCCAACAAGAAGCGGACAGATATACTTACACGACGGGAGACAGAGATAAGACCCGGAAATCTTATGCAGATCACGCCCCACTGCGTGTGGCCATTGTGTGTGTGCGTGCGTGCGTGTGTGTGTATGTGTGTGTGTGTGCGTGAGTGCGTATGTGTGTGCGAACGTGCGTGCGTGTGTGCGTGCGAGCACCACCACCACCGCCACCACCACCAACACCACCAACACCACCACCACCAGCAGCAGCAGCAGCAACACCAGCACCACGACCAGCAGCAACAGCAGCAGCACCACAACCACCAGCAGCAGGAGCAGTAGCAGCAGCACCACCACCACCACCAGCAGCAGCAGCAGGAGCAGTAACAGCAGCACCACCACCACCACCACAGCAGCAGCAGCAGCAACAACAGCAGCAACAACAGCGGAAACTGTAACAACAGAAGCAGCAACAGCAGCAGCAGCAACAACAGCAACAGCAGCAGCAGCAATGTCAGCAGCAGCAGCCACACGCGCACGCATGCATGCACACACCTCCCGTCATAGCCATAAACCAGCATAACGAGTGAAAATGTTGGAGATGAATATAAAAGTTGTTATACTGCATAGTAGCAGTGCCGATAACCCGAGTCATTAAACTCAGCGGAAGCGACGAAAAGCCAAACCAACAGACTACAGCAGCAGCAGCAACAGCAGCAACAGCAGCAACAGCAGCAACAGCAATAATGTGCTGTTGTTGTATTGCTATCATCGTCATCATCATCGTCATCATCATCGTCGTCGTCGTCCGGCCAGATTTCGTATGAAATTAAGGTTACTCTGCACAAACGCTAACAACTCGGCTGACATGCGGGTTAGGCCCACCTATATTAGGCCTACCTATACTAGTCATTATTCTGGATTTTGCATGCTTCGCTATGTGAGCTAATTTCGAGCTCGACATCGTTTCGCATTTATCACAACAATTCGTTCATTATTTCGTCGACAATGGCATTCAAAGTTTTGTCAGTGAGAGAAAGGAAGAGGACAAGGTGAGAGTGAACGCGAGCGAAAGAAGCACCGAACCAGAGAGAGGGCGCGAGAGCGAGAGAGAGATAGGTAGTAAGAGATATGTAGACGCAACACGCACACACGCACGCACGCAGCAACGCCACGTCACACTCCGCACGCACGCACACACACACACACACACACACAAAGCATACTAGGCTAATAGTAACGCATTGTTAATAATAATAATATTATAAAATGATAAAATTAATTTCGTTCTAGTAGCGGTTCTTTAACAGCTAGCGCAAGATAGCTCAGATCACTTGTGTGATTACACAGACGCACACGCACGCAAACGCACGCACGCCAGCACACGACACACACACACACACATCACACACCACACACACACACAAACAGTGTAGAACGGCATTCTGTCTCTCCCACATAGAACGGTCATTCCCCATTAAATTCAATTGCTCGGAAATATATATTAATAGAACGTGGGACACTGACGCAACTAGTCGCTGCGATCGCTTCAGGGTTGCTCGCGAATCAGTTCTCCCGTCGAGTGGCCTCGCAAGCCGACAGCCCCCTTACACGAATGGTTCTGCCAGATTATTGCCCGTATCTGCGCAGACATTTCCTGCCGCAATACGTTATTGTGATGACCTACTAGACTCGCAACCTCGCCATAGAAGGTCGAAAACAAGTGCAGAATGGAAAATGAGTCTTACGTATAGAGGCTACTGCAGAAATAGGGTGACGTTGGCCTGTTGGCGGAGTACGGAATGGCTTTCGTTCTTGTAGTGTTATCCACATACGTGGCGTACGGTGAAAGAGAGCGAGCAGGGCTAAGAGAGGGAGTGGGAGAGAGGCGGGAAGAGGAGAGCGGAAAGAGAGAGAGTAGTGAGCGACGAGAGAAGAGAGAGAGACTGAGTGAGTGAATGAGAGCAGGGGAGAGGAATTGAGAGGGAGCAGAGATGAAACGAGAGCGAGAAGCGGAGAGATGAGAGAGAGAGAGAGGTGAGAGAGAGTAGAGAGGAGAAAGAGACAGACCAGAGAAATGAGAAGTGAAAGCGAAGTGCGTGCGCACACAGCAGGCGGTAACACTTCGACTCTTTAGAGGAGGCACAGACACACGCACGCCCGCACACGCACCTGCGGCGCCGCACACACAGCGGCACGCACAGAACGACACACGGACGCATGCACGCCACGCACGCACGCAGCACGCACGCAACAACACACACTTATCTCTCTCTCACACACACACACACACAGATACACAAACACGCACGCACAACACACACACACCACACACCCACGCAACGCACGCCACTCACGCCACGCACGGCACCCACGGCACACCCACACACCCACACGACACGGGCACACACAAACATCACCACGTCACACACACACACACAACATACACACACAACCACACACACCACACACACGCCGGCACACACACAAACACACACACACACACACACACACACACAACACACACAAAAGCTGTGTCGTCAGTTATAGTCCAGACATTTCGGTGAACAAATGATGTGTCAGGTGGAGTTCCTTGTCCCTGGAAATATATGTTTAGCACTTAAAATCAAGCTCTATGTTATTTAGAGCGGAAGTATTAGGGAAATATCAAGTTTTATGGCGGCCATTTGTGAAACATGGCCGCCATAGTGAACTTCCACCAGCCAGGATTCTTAAGCCGCACAATGCGCATCAAAACGCTATTTCTCAGTACAGACTGAGCAAATACTTCGTGTCATGCATAATAACACTACCTTATGACAAAATAAACTCTAGTTCCTCCCATTTCACTGCGCGTTGTCGTATAAAAGTATTTGAAAATATGTCTATGTTGTTAAAATTCTCCGATGTTGCTTGACAGATTTCCCAAGGCACGTGCAGCGGTTTGCTGGCGCGCTACAGCGGTACGGGTGTAGCAAAGATAAAAACATGTGACGTCACCTCACCACTTCGCAGCGCTAAATTGTTTGGCAGAACAGTCGGCCGTTTGCCGACCAGCCCAATGCCGTTTTCTCACCCTCTTTTTGTGGGTTTTTAGCAAACGCGCCAGTGAAATGCGAGCAACTAGAAGCTATTTTTTGTCATAAGGTAGTGTGATTATGCTGGGGCACGAAGTATTTGGCTAGTCTAGTACTGGAGAAATTGCGTTCTGGATGCGACATTGTTCGGCTTTTAAGGTTGATATGCTTATAGAGGCATATATTTCTTGGTATAAAACAGTTGACAGACTTTCTGTAGCAATTTGTCCGAGGTCATATCAAATAATGCCTGGACTATTAGCGTGGGTGCAGTTGGTGGTACTGTAATCTCTGCTGGCACCGACACACGAACTAATGTAAACCCTGAGTAACACGTAAGTGTTGTTTGCGGACCCACCCACCCTCCACACTGCTCCCCCGCCGCTGCTCGCTTTTATCTGCCGCTTAATCTCCCCCTTCCCCGTGCCTGCAACGTCGCCGGTTCAACCACCTCCCCATCTCCTACCCAACTCCACCCCTCCTCCTTTCCCCTCACCTTCTCCTTCACTTTTCCCTCCCTGCCCTCCTCCTTCTCACCATTCTCCTCCACTTCTGCCTTTTCCTACCCCCATTTCGAACCCTCACCTATCTCCCTTTCTTCCCCATACCATTCTCTCGTCCTCTTTTCAATCCCCTACCCCTCCCATTTCCTTCCCCTTTGTCTTCCGCCACCTCGCTCCCCTTCTCCATGCCTTACACTCCCGGTTTCTACATCAAAACTCTCTTTCCTTCCCAACCATCTTCTTGCTCCTTTCACTTCTCCCTCGCCCTCTCTGCCTCACCTCCAGAACTCACGCGCACCTGCCGCTCGCAGCCGCCAGGTGAACAGTTTTCACTTTTCCCATGGGCGAATTTATTACATCGGTTGAGATGGAAGGAACACGCTTAACAACTTTGGGGGGTTAGAGCGTGTGGGTTTAGCTCCAAGAAACGTTATAACAACAGAGGACGTTCAAATTCTTGCGTACATAAAAACTTGTACGTTGGCTAAGTATCCAACAGCCGGCACAGATAGCGTCACATGTAATTAGCTCCACAACGAATCTATAAACTGGGCGCTACTGGGCGCTTACTGTATTTATCGAGTTATGCGTGATTTTCTGAGATGATTTGAATGAAAACAATTTGTTTATTATTTCGTATGTTCGGATTTTTGTTTTGCTAGAGTACAGATTATCAGTATGGATGCGCGGTCAAGGGATGTGTTATGTTTGACGTTATAGTCACAACAGCTTGGCGGCCGGCGGTTAGGGCGCTGTGGAGTTTTATCGCGCGGGGAGGCGGGGAGGATAAAGATGGGCGGATGTGGGTGGGGGAGGCGATTTCTTTTTGAGAAATTGCCGGATGTTTTTTTTTAGATAAGTTCTGTCTAAACGATGTTGCGTTTTAGAACGTTGTTTTGTGCACCGGCAAACAAGAAAAAAACGTCCTTTTGTCTGTAGTGGAATGCGGGTATGCGCTGGTCTCGTCCACTATAGCTATTGAAGAGCCGTTGTCTGACTCACTATAGCATTTTAGCGGAGAGCGGAGAGGGGAGAGGGGAGAGGTCTTTCTCTACTGATACGCTTCCTGCTGACTGAGTCGGTCGTGTGTCAGCCGTATTGCTGGCGTGTATCAGGAGTAGGTATGGGATATAAATATAGTTTAATATAGTTATATAGATAAATAGTTCCCTATTATCTATCCTGCGTGTATGTTGTTAGCTCTCTCTCTGTTCTCCTCTCTTTCTCTCTCTTCTTTATCTATCTATATTAATATATCTATCTATCTCGATCTCGCTCTCTTGCTCTCTCTCTCTCGTCTCTCTCTCTCGTCTCCGTCTCTCTCTTCT
>NW_014579993.1:22077-22314 GCF_000485595.1 Priapulus caudatus | reverse complement strand
TTTATACTCACATAGGGGTAACCTACAGTATTAAAATACATATCATATTATACCTACATAGGGGTAACCTACAGTATTAAAATACATATCATGTTATATCTAAATACGGTTAATCCACTATATTAAAATACATATCATGTTATATTATGTTACATAGGGTTAACCCACTGTATTAAAATACATATTATGTTATACCTAAATAGGGTTAACCCACTGTATTAAAATGTCTTATTGTGT
>NW_014579993.1:0-21114 GCF_000485595.1 Priapulus caudatus | reverse complement strand
AGAAACTGGTTCATTAAAAATTTTTACAGACAAAAGACTTGCTGTACTTTCGTCGTGATAGGTTTTCTTGTAATTGTTACCGTTTAAGTGTATAATCTTAACATAGTGTTTCTCGTAACGCCACCGCGTTAAAATGACAACTAATCTCCCCTTTAACCGTACCATAGCATCTCACACACAATTCATTTCCAATTCACTTCAATTAAAATAACAATTCAAAATACAATTCAACTTCAATTGAATTCCATACAATTCAAATATCAATTTAAACCTCATTCAATTTCATGACAATTATCAAATTTACAATTTAACTCAATTCAATTCATTACAATTACCAATTCATAAATACAACTCAACTCAACTCAATTCAATTACAATACAATTCAAATACAATTCAACTCAATTCAATTCAATGACAATATAATTCAAATACAATTTAACTCAATTCAATTCAATTACAATACAATTCCAATACAACTCAACTCAATTCAATTCAATTACAATACAATTCCAATACAACTCAACTCAATTCAATTCAATTACAATACAATTCCAATACAACTCAACTCAATTCAATTCAATTACAATACAATTCCAATACCCGTATATAATACCATACAGTAATACCCGTATGTCGCACCGTCACCAATCGCGTATTGCGTAATATAGAATGCACAATAGTTAAAAGAAATGCCGTATACTATTAAAAGTTACGTACAATCGTTATAATTCGCGTCCGAAATTATTATAGATTCCGGTTATAATGTTATTTTAACTGCGCGGATCAAAACTCATAACCCACATAGAAAAGTGAAAATTCGCGCAAAAAGGTTATAAATTGTATGTAAAAGTTATACTCGGCTTTTGGTCTTCGCGTACTGCCGTACACAATCATAACGTGAGAACCACATGAGAAAAAAACGATAGTAAGAGAAATTTTAGAAAATAGTTTACATGGAAAACATTTTATATTGTAATTTTAAATGGAAAAATACCCGTTTGTTCATTTCAGTACTACTGCCAGAACCCGTTAGTTTGCGGGGAAAATGGAAAAAGGAGCAGTTTGTCCAGCTTAATGACGAAAACCCCAATAACCAGCAACGATAACGATTCACCTAGCCACCCGCCAAATGTCTCGGTTGCGGCAACGGGTTCAACTCCACCAGAGTACACTGTAGCATGCGTTGGTGCAATACCGCGAGACGCCGCACGTTCTCTGGGTCGTTGTATTCGTCGTCTGGGTCGTATGCCCTTCACTGGATATAGTAGGTCTCTATCAAAGACTCCCCCCGTGTATTTGAAAATGGGTCAAATCCCTCAGGCATGTACTCCTCGTAGTCGTCATGCCTGTTCACCATCCACCAGGTGTCGTTTAAGTCGATCCCCGGTGGCGGGAGTGGGATCGCCCCCCTTAAAACATTTGAACCACTGTCAGACTGGGCGGTTGTGGCAGGTTCTCGAAATCTGGCACGCGTGACAGATAGATGGCTGGCCCCACGAGGCCTTGGTATATAAACCAGCCGACTATGTGTATATATTGTGCCAAGGTTAGGCGTTTGATAGCCTCCCCGCACCGACCGAACAACTCGACGTACTTTTCCGGACCGTGCTCTCCTTCCTGGTCCAGGATCAGTTCTAGGAGTGGGACATCGGCGGGGTAGTCGGCGTCCCCTCCGTGGCGCATCTCGTCATGGTATCGGGCTGCGCGGTCCCTCTCCTCCTCCGTCCGGGTGAAGGCGAGCCACGAGTCTGGCGCTAGGTGGGAGTATTCGGGGGGTATCTCCATGCAGTCCTCCCACCCCTGCCATTTCTCGTGGTCGGCTAGCGGAGCGCAGACGTGTGGCTCCCCTTGTGCCTCCTCCAGCTCCCTCTACTCGCTGGCCGTCTGCTCCCTCTCCCTCCGGAGCTCCTCCTTCCGCAGTTGCTGCAGGTAGGCCTGCCACTGGGCCTCCTCTTCTGCCTCCTCCTCAGCCTCCTGCACTGCGGCGTTGTTGGCCTGCAGCTGCAGGTTCGCGGAGGCCTCCGCTTTGCACAGGGGGTTGCCGTTCATGGCGTCGGCAGTGCTGTCGGGTTCCGCCGGAACGTCGGCGGTGAGGTTGCCGTGCAGCGCTTCCCACGTCGTTGCGGTTGTTCTTGGTGCCATGGTGTTGTTGTTGTTGTTGTCGTTGTTGTTTTTGTTGCCTTGTTGATTCTGGAATACTTAGAACGTTGGTTAACTGGAAAACGTAGTTGCCTGTTGCTATGCTGGCTGTCGACCTGTGGCGTCGTTAACTGTCCCCTAGAGGCAGGCGTCGTGAAACGGTTACTATCGGTCTATTGTTATTGCACAGTGGGGTGATTTACATATCGTCTTGGCGTAGTGGGTGGAAAAGGTGGGATGGGTCGAAGGATCTGGCTGGTTTCGTGGGACCTGTCACGTAGGTGGGGTGGGGGTGGGGTGGGGGTTATGGTCGCGTAGGTGGGAGTGGGAGTGGGGGTTGTCGGGAATGACCGTAACGGTATGTCTATCATTTCGGTTTCTATGTTTATGGGTGTTGGGTGACGTGGAACTGCCGCCCTCTGTACCCTGTCGCTGCGGCCTGTTCTGAAGGTCACCGAGACTGTAGGCCGAAAACGCTGCCATAAACCCCTCTTATAACATCGAAAGTAAGAAACTAGTGCAATTCCCGTCATAATTATTATCCCTGCCAGAATCCCGTATGCCGCCGAGTGGTGCGTGTTAACATGATAATCTGCCGTATCCCAGTGATCATATGCAGTTCCCTGCGATGCGATTTGCTTACCCCGTCCGACTGCTGCTACGAGGTCGGTAAACGAAACATCTAAATCTGCATCTGCATATAATTGTAGGGGGACTACTGCCGTCGGAATGAGTGCTGTAGAATTTATTACTATCCCTTTGTGTACTTCGTACAGCTGTTTCCAAATTTGCGGGATCTGCCTAACGATTTCGGGTAGGGCTTGTGCTGGGCTGCTGACGGACACGTTGGTTTCATGGAAAAAATATGGTGGTAGCGTAAAAGCTCCAGAATCCGCCTCACACCCCGACCGTAATTGAATAAGCTTTTGCCCTTTTATGGTGAGTTCTGTGACCTTGATTTGCGCCGTAGAATGCGCTTGACATGATATGACGATTTTAAACGGCGCTGGCGCGGAGATTAACCATTTCCCGTTCGCTATGTACCTGGCCTGTGGGTGGGATTTCTGATAGAAAACAACACGCTTGTAACACAATGTTTGAATTTGGTTATTGTCGTTTTGATACAAAGCAATCGCGCATGAATTTATTGCTGTCGCCGGGAAGATAGGAGAGTATACATCGCAAATTACTCGGTGTTGTTGTAGGCATGATTGTAGTCTAAGTGCGTCCGGATATATGTATACTGACCGGTCTAGACTAATCCCGATATACCTATTGTCTGTCTCGTAGTATGCGGCTGTTTGGCTGGTGGGTCCCGTTTTTGTACTTGTACTATTAGGTAGGAACACCGGCGGTGTTATAATCTCGTAAATGCGAAAATCCATATCCCGATATGACAGAGATATAAAGGCTAGTACGTGCAGTGCGCCTGGTGTTGGCACTACGACAGCTGTGATCATGTCATAATATCGTAGTAATTGAGTGCCGTATGGGTATGGCAGTGTGACTGTGTCGGGGAGCGATTCTTGAATGGCTGCTAGGATTGTACTGAGCTGCGTTGGGGGGACAAGTGCTGGCGGCAGCCGGCCTGTCAGTAGTATATTGACATAGCGTTGTAAAGCGTCGATCTGGTCTCGTGCATGCCCGAAGACGAGTTGTAAACCGGTTAGAGCCACCTGCAAGCGTGACAGCATAACGGACTCGTGGACCGCCGCTGTTCTCCATTCATAAATCTGTCTTGTGACAGTTTCGACGGCCGTTGCCACATTTTTTGTGTCCCGTATAACGTCTTTTAGAATTTGTGTGTTTATTTGTGTATGAATTTTAGTATAGTTAATGACGGTGACTGCTTGGTCAATGATATGGTGAGTTTGTGTCTGGGATATTCGCATGGCCGCTATGTTTTGTTGTAGGTGTTGGACATCATCGTCCGTCGCTGTGCCGAACAAAAATTTACTAAGTTTCCCGATGCCGGAAAAAATAGATCGGGTCCTACGTGTGCGGTGAAGTGCGTGTAAATTGTCCATTTTTCGTTCGAGAGCATTCATGCGTTCCGTAAACCACCCTAATTTCACCTGGAACATTTTATAAGCGCTATCTGCTATCTGAACTAAAGCTCGTTTCGCCTGTACATCTGCGTAGTCTAATATGTCACGCTGGTCCGGAAATGGGAGTCTATCGTGTAAATTCACCCGTCCTTTACCCTGGTCTATGTCACTCCCTGATAATTTTATCTCTGTCAACAGTAGTAATTGTCTTCTTAACGCGTCCATGTAGTCATCCATTGCTGATAGATTTAGTGATAGGGCTATCCCCCACGTAGATTGAGTTATTGCAATTCGTCCCCTCTGTACGAATAAAACCCCCGCTTCCTGTTGTCGTATCTCGTTTTCTGTTTCTCCCGTCACGAGTAGTGGGAGCACCAGTATCAGCCAGGTGTAGGGCCTCATTCTGGAAACAACAGGAACACGACTTATTTATAGGGTTTATGACCCTGTTTCTAAACGGCCTGTGTGTTAAGTTATAACCCCGCTAGGTGCGCTAGTGGTTGTAAATCATCCTCGTCCCATTCTTCGTCTTCCTCATCATCGTCGTTGTCGTTATCGCTAGGTGGTGTGTTGTGTACTCGTCCCCCGTGTATCATTTTCGCGCGCCTGGGGTGTACGTCCCGTACTGTGTGTGTTGTGTGTTCGGTCTGTGTGTTTATGTGGTCCTGTGGTTTTGTCCATGCGTCCGCTGGATATGCTATTTTCAGATTATCTATATGGACCCTGTGTGTGACTGTCTGGTCTTGTCGTTTTATTCTAACTACTAGTGGCGTGATCTGTTCTACGATTATGTAAAATGGGCGCCATGCAGAGTGTAGCTTGGCCGTTTTGTTCGGGCGTAATACGGGGCTGTACCAGTACACTGAATCTCCTACCATAAACCCCTGGTCTTTCGCTCGTTTATCATATAAGTTTTTGTTTTTCTCTTTTGTTAATCGTGTATTTTCGTGTATGTTTGTCCACGTGTGGTATAGTCTCTCTGTTGCCTGTGATATCTGGTCATCTGCGTACTATACCCTGCGGGGGTGTAGAAGCACGTCTAACGGTAATCTCGCTTCTCTCCCATGATTTAGAAAATATGGTGTATAACCCGTAGTCTCGTGGACTGACGTGCGGTATGCAAACAACAAGGCTCCCAGCTTTGTGTCCCACGATGAATGAACGCGGTTAATGTAGCAGGAAATTAAATTATTGAGTGTCCGATGAAAACGTTTGACTACCCCGTTGGAAGCGGGGTGGTAAGGTGCTGTCTTAACGTGTTTGATCCCCAGTTCTTCTCCCAATTTAGTCATTAGCGCGTTGCAGAATTCTTTGCCGTGGGATGAACTTATTGACAATGACTCCCGTAACGACCTGGGCCGTCTTGGATGGAATCGCGTACGCCTCAGGCCACGCCGTAAACAAATCGATAAAGGTCAGACAATACCGGTTAGCACTATCCGTCACCGGTAATGGCCCCATTATGTCAATGGCCACGGCTTGACAAGCATGCGTGGTTTGGGGTGCGTGCTGCATGGGCGCGCGGATTCTCTGCATTTTTCGTGCTGCACAAATAACGCATGACTTGATGTATTCGTACACGTCGGAAAACATGCGCGGCCAGTGATAGCGTTGTTGAATTCTTGAAAGAATTTTTGAAAAGCCTAAGTGCCCCGAGTAAACATGGTCGTGAAACAGCGGCATAACCTTGGTAATTAGGCTGCGTGGGAGTTCTAGTTGCGCCCCGCATTCAAGCTTGTCTGTACTGACGTGGAACACTAATCCCTCATCTATAAAATAGTCGGTAACGAACCGCGCATCGCGTAAGGTGCACGTGTCTGTTGTCAACGCCTGCCTGACGCGTGAGAGAAATGGATCGTTGTTTTGCATGTCCCTAAACCCGTCCATTGTAATGTCCGCTGGCAAGTTTATGGCCGCTTTCTCCGCGGTGTGCCGCGTCACTGGACTGACCTGAATGTGTGCGACGGCAGGTGGTGGGGCGTGTATTGTTTGTGTGGAGGCGTCGTGTGAAAGTGCAAGGTGTCCCTCAGGCATTAGTCTGCTGAGCGCGTCTGCCTGCGTGTTCGTGGATCCGGGTTTGTATGCCAGTGTCAGGTTGAACTTGAATAGCGTCAATGCCCAGCGTTGCAACTTGGCATTTCGTAACGTTTTGGCTTTTAGGAGAAATTTTAACGGCCGATGATCGGTCACGACGTGACATTGCCCCCCGTATAGAAAGTGCTTCAGTCGCCCCACACTGTAGATGAGAGAATAACATTCCTTCTCGATTATGGGCCAACGTGTTTCTGTGTCAGTGAACTGCTTACTAATATACATAATGGCTCTTTCACGGCCCTGCTCATCCGTCTGTGTCAACACTGCGCCCAATGCATACCCAGAGGCATCACAATAGAGTGTATACGGTCGACTCGGGTCCGCCAGCGCTAGAATAGGTGGGTTAATGAGGGCTACCTTCAGTGCTCGGAACGCCTGGTCTGTTTCCTCAGTCCACACAAAGGGTGTTCCTTTGTGGGTGAGTTGTGTGAGGGGTCTTGCTATCTTAGCGTAATCTTTAACAAATTTTCTATAGTATCCTGTCAAACCGAGCCTTTGCCGAACGCCTTTCGCTGTTGTTGGGGCTGCTAATGCTTGAATGGCCTTTGTTTTTTCTGGGTTCGTTGCGATTCCGTCTGCGCTGATAATATAACCCAGATATTGAACTTTTTCACTAAGGAAGTTACATTTAGTTGCCTTGAACTTAAGATTCGCGTTTCGACAGCGGCGGAAAACTTCGTGCAAATGTTGCATATGTTCTTCGAAAGTGGCGCTGTATATCATTATGTCATCCAAATACGCGATTGCGTACTTATGTTGTAACCCTTCTAGTACTCGATTCATGACTCTCTGAAACTGTCCCGGACAACTGGCAACTCCAAACGGCATCGCGCACCGGTCCCAGAGTCCATTTGTAGTTACAAAGGCGGACTTATGCTGATCTTTCTTTGCTAAAGGAATCTGGTGATAACCACTTCGGAGATCTAGACAGGTGAAAAATCTCGCTTTCCCGAAGTTTTGCATCACGTCTTCGATTACGGAGAGAGGGAATGCGTCGGCTCGAATGACTGAATTCAACCGTCTATAATCCATACACATTCTCTACTCCCCTGTTTTCTTCTTAACTAGTAGTACCCCTGAGCTCCACTCTGAGATGGAGGGTCGAATTAGTCCCATTTTGAGTAAGTGCCTGACCTGTCGCTCCACCTCTTCCTGTTAGGGTATTGCCATTCTGTAAGGCACTGTTATAAATGGCTTCGTGGTTCCTGTTTCGATTGTCATTTCATATAGATTTGTAAACCCGAGTTCCTCGTCTGTGTGTGCAAAGGATGTTCTGTGTTGCGTTAAAAAGTCCCGTAATTGTTCCCTGTGTTGTCTGTTTGTGACATGGGCGACTAACGAGGCGTAGTCCACTGTTGTTTGTGTGGTGAGTGCATTATCCGGTAATTGTTCTGCCTGCCTGACGTTGCTGCAAAGACCCGTTTTGTGCTTGCTTTGTTGTACAGCCGCCCCCCGTGTCACGCCTGAGGCGGTGATGCGTCGCGTAGTACCCTGTGCTACCTCCCGTCTGGGTCGTGTGCCGCCGCCGCGCACGTGTGCGACCGTTAATGTGGTTTTATGATGCAGATTTATGTGTTTGCGTGTTGTATTCCTAAGGAGACAGCTAATCGTGCCATTAGTGTTTACGCGGCATGTTTTTGTCAGTATCTGTAATCCCGTGAACCGCTGATAACCTTCTCTCGGCCGCGCTTGGAGTTGGACCCGTGTCCCGACGGACAATACCCCATTAATCTGACATTCGCACCATGCCGTTTGGCCTGGCGCGAGATGTCTGTAACGTTGCACGTAGGCTACTTTCATCGTAGGTACTGACCTCCCTTTCCATACATGGGTACTATACTATTCCCTATGGCTAACACTGAGTTTGAAAAAGCTATACCCACCCGATTACTAGCAAGGAAGTCTACCCCTAAAATGATATCTTTTGGCAATGTTGCTACCACACAGAACCGGAGGGATGTTTTTACCCGACCCAGCGTGACCGGTAACTTAGCGACCCGTGTTACCCGCAGCTGTTCACCCGTGACAGACTGTAATTGCGGACACTGCTCGTTGTCGAGCGTGGCGGCTTCTCTTACGTGATTAGGTAACCCCCTCCACGCCGTCTCGTGAATTAGCGAACATTCGGCGCCTGTATCAACAAGAGCTATTAGTTTTTGCCCCGCCACCCGAACATCGCAACATGGCGCGACACGACGCGTGTGCGACCGTGTCTGACCCCCCCTTGGGGCCCACGCACACTACAGGAAGCACTCGAGTTGGCAGACAGAGAAGCGGTAGTAGAGCAAGGAATCGCAATACGGTTGCGTAACAGGGAGGGGCAACGGTACAGGGATGATAACTATGGGGAACCTATGGAGGTAGATCTTGTTAGGAACAAGCAAACGGCTAGAGACATGCATCACAGTGTAGGTGAAATGAGGCACTTGGTAGAAAGCATGCAAAACATATGCACGACACAAGAGCAGAAACAACGAAACATGCCGACCAACACGCGGACACAAACACAAACACAGACACGGCGCCACGAGCCGCAGAATATTAACACACCACGTAGACCGGCTAACGAATCGGACTATTACAGACGGCCGCCACTGTTACGACGGAAGACCGCCGAATCAGATAAGGTTGTGTTTCCGTTGTGGCAGAGAGGGGCATTTCGCACGTGATTGTCGAGTGGTGTTGCCGTCGGGAAACGCGCCGCGCCCGCTAGACCGCAACAGGAGGTGCTTCAACAAACTTTTTTGTATTGCTATACTCCCTAACCCGTCTGAAAAATCTCTGTTAAACGTTTCTGCGTTATTTCGTGTTGTAACTGGTCTCGTGGAATTGCTAGGTGTGCTACCTGTCGTAAAAGGTCCGCGTAATCGCGAATAGACTCGCCTCTCTCCTGGTGAAATTGTTTTAACGAGTTTTGAGCCGAAGGTTCAGACATTGGGTCCTTATAGCGTGTTTGTAAGGCTTCGTACAGACGGTCCCATGTAATGTCTGGCGTGTCTATTAATAAACGGCGGGTGTACTCCGACGCTGCGCCACCCAAGGTGCTTATTGCTAAATTCCTGAATTCTGTTTCTGTTAAATTTAACTCTAAATGTGCCCACGTTAATTGGTTAATCCACTGTTGGAACTTGGGCCCCAACAAAACCTCATTCCCCATAAACTTAGTAATACTCTGCCGAACTTCCGCGACCCTTAAACCCCTCGTAAATCGTTCCGCTACAGTTTCCATTAAAGGTTTAAGACCCTCCGTAAACACCCGAGTTAGAGATTCAATCGTAGCTTCCGTCATTGTGGTCGTGGAAAAACGGATCAAAGGTAAATGTTAAATGGTAAATGGTAAATGTTGACTAGGGTGTGAGAGACGATGTAACCACCGCACAACATGTGATACAATGTAAAACCGACAAATAACGTTCCACTTACCCGACAAGTGAGTGATGACAGTGAAGTTCTCCCGGCCACGTCGATCGCAGTGGTAGCACTTTGCGTTGTGTCGCAAAGGGAGACGAAGATTCTTTTGGTCAACGGCGCCAAATTGTAGCGTGGAATATACGCTCGTAGACAGTAGACGTAGATAGAAGGTGTACGGTAATGTAAACGGTAAACAACTACAGGTTTATTCAAAAACACGAATAGCAACAGTGCATACACATACCAAGTGGTGGTCGGAGACTCTCCCGTTTCTCCCAAAACCTCTCTCTTTTAAACCGTGCGCGCGTTCGTTGCGACCTAACAGACTTCCTGATTCGTGGCACGACTCGTGACCACAACGACCGGTCGCGACGCCCGTCCCATTGTCGGGGTTCATTGCTCCCCTTGACCAGTTGCCGGGCCGTCATTAGGTGTTGCTTAATGACTGCCTGGTTGACAACTTTCGCTCTGTTCTAGGGTCGAGCCGAGGCCGTTACACCCGTCGTCCGGCCGTGAGAACCCCCGTACCTCCCTTAATGACTCTATCGGCCATGCCGTCCGTCACGCCAATTTATATGCCCCTTCTAAATATGCCGTACGCCATCCGCCGTTCGTCCCTGACCGGTCGTATGTGCCACCGTTCTCACGGTACCACATTTCTCCATTACATAAGCTGTAGCGCATATGTATTCCAATAAAGACGTCTATATCTTATATAATATACACAACTTCTTCGACCATCATTGTCTACGATCACCTACCGACGAGTTAGGGTAACAGCAGAATATCAGGGCTACATTTGGCGCCGTTTGACCAAAAGAACTGAGTATTTCTTTGCAAAACAACGCAGGAGGAAGAAGACGAATCTACCGTGTATGATGCACGCGCTGAACATTGAGTAAACACAACGCAAGAAAGAACGAGAAGATGAAGAGGAAGAAGAAGAAAAAGAGGAAGGAAGAAGAAATGAACATTGATATGCGTGGCAGATTCCGCAGTGATGTGACATTCGTGATGCAGAGGCAGAGTGTGCGTATGAAATAGCGTACGAACAGTGATATGATGCGGCAGAGAACGCACATATATAGATAAGACAAAACATTCGCATTTGTACGGCCTGGCTATGGAAGAAGCAGGGATTAAATTGACTACGTCACGCTGATGTATTGATCCGCTCGATAACCGTTGCAAGCAAGCGTTGCATACGGAGACGGGAAGCAGCTGCAGAGTCGAGGCGCTGAAGTATTGATTTGACAGCGTTGCCAGGGACAACCAGAGTGCGAGACACTTAGCAGATCACGAAAGATCGGGAACACGCTTTAAACTTTTCAAGCTCAAGCTCAACACAGCCTTAACAAAGAGGGCTGAGTGAAACAAATTCTTGTGTTGGCATAGATAGATTTCGTTATTAAAGTTAAAGCGATAGCTTTCAAACCACTTTGAAAGGTACGCGCGTATTACTTAGCGAAATATTACAGCACTTTTCCCTACCTATATAACTCTACCTCCGCTGCCCTTCCACCACCCTCAACATCCTATTATTTTATTATGTTAGCCATAACGGAATTAACCATAGAAACGATGGCACTTGTTTTTATTGAAGGAGTTAAGCCTTCACTTGACAGTGTGGTCAACAGTTTAGCTCATAGCGCACGGATTTCGGAATTGCGTCGAGAAATGCCGAAATTTTCGGGGGAACAACTTCGAGAACGTACATTAGAACCCACCTTTACGCAATGGCATGCAGCCTTAGCATGGGTTTAAATTCAATTAAAATTATCTGATAGCGAGCTCATGAAATTTGCTATAAGCACATTGCATGGACCTGCTGCTGACTTTACGCACCGTCTACTCTCGGAGACTCCCGAAATTACGTGGAAGAGTTATTATGAAGCTTTATGCTCACGGTTTAGAGACCCATTGAATGGTTTAATAGCAGATAGACAGTTAAAAAGTTTTCGTCAAAAGCAATGTGAGGAAATACGAACGTATGCAGACCATCTAATCCGTCTAGCGGAAATAGCGATTCCCCCACACCAAATTAATCAGGAGTTAAGTCAAAAACGTCTTACAGTCATATTTTTGGACGGGCTGAACAGCGTAGCTATACAGAAGCTATTGTTGTCACATAAAGTATGCAAATTACAGGATGCGATCGGATTAGCTGTGAGACAATCAGTTTTGGAACGGGAACTTTCGATACGCAGGAGGCAGACCGCTACAGACAGTGATGAGACTAGACGTAAGGCGGGGATAGGCGAAGACATACCTCGTAAAAACGTTCCACAGTTACGTTCGCAGGGCGAATCGCGACCATACAGAACACAGGGTCCCTTCGCTTATGAATGCCGACGTATACGCAATCAGCACGTTCATAGTGACAAAGCCGGGTTAAGCGTACCGTCATCCACGGTTGATAGAACGTTACCCGTAAGGCCATGCTGCGATATTCGAGTATCTGGGATTACACTTACGGCACTAATAGATACGGGATCTGAGTGTTCTCTTTTAGATGAAGCAGTTTGGCAGAGACTGCCGGAGCGTGTTAGAGAGACTGCGAATTTCTGTAGTGCAGATAAAGCAAACGTGACATCGATCTCAGGGCACCGTTTAGAGGTTAAAGGAAGTGTCACCATACCCATTAAAATAGGCAGAGTTACGTCTAAATGTACCATGTATATTATCAAGGAGTTATCAACACAGGTGCTTATAGGCGCGAATTTTCTCAAGCATACAAAGGCAAGGGTAGATTTTGAGAATGCATGTCTGTCGATAGGAAATAGTGTTATTCCTATATTTGGTCGCAAAGCAAGGCGCATATCGTTACCACCACTCAGTGTAGCATTGGTGCAACGCTACAGGTGGATCGAGCCTTTTGAGTCGATTCATTGTGAATTTCTAGTAAGTGAGAATGAGCACTCAAGATCTGCCGGCGTTATCCGGGACTGCAGGTAGTATCAGCTGTGTATCGGGTGACAAGGAATGGAATGATACATTGCGTAGTTAAAAATGCATCAGCTTCACGCGTTCACTTTCCGCGTAAAGCAACTTTATCGATTATAGAGCCATTGACAACGCGTAGTATAAAGTCTGTCGCGCTAAGGGAACGTACGGTTCCATCAGGCACTACGGGCGATCGAGCACAGCATCGATCGATTAATGCAATTAGGCAAGGGGGGTATAGCCACTTGCATTGACAGGAAGATAAGAATATAAAACCGGCTAACACGTTGAGGCAGGATGAGAATAAGACGGAGAAACAATTTGATTATGATTCATTAGTTAAGCATGTAACTAATCCGCAACACAGAGCACGACTCTTAACGTTCTTAAAGGCACATAGATCAACGTTCGCGCATACAGATGCCGAGTTGGGTCAAACAAAAGAATACGAAATGGAAATTAATACTGGAAACCATCCAGCGTTCAAAACTGCTCCGTACCGTATGTCAATTTCTCAGCAAAAGGAAGTAGATAACCAGGTTAAAGCTTTATTAAAGGCGGGTTTAATTAGGCCGTCAATGTTGGAATGGAGTTCAGGGGTGCTTCTTGTTAAGAAAAAGACTGGCGAATGGAGAATGTGTATAGATTACAGACGTTTAAACTCAGTTACGTGATCCGATGCATTTCCTCTACCAGTAATCGACGATGTTATGCAAAATTTTGGAAAAGCTAAATTTTTCAGTTCTTTGGACATGCGTAGTGGTTACCATCAGATACCATTAGCAAGGCGAGACCAACATAAGTCAGCATTTGTAACAACGCGAGGCCTGTATGAATTTTCGAGTCATGCCGTTTGGAGCTAAAGGAAGCCCAGCTCAGTATCAAAGAATTATGAACCATGTTCTTGAGGATTTACAGCACAAATATGCGATCGCTTACTTAGACGATATAATGGTGTACAGCGCCACTTTCGGAGAGCACATACAACACCTAGAGGAAGTTTTCCGCCGTTTTCGGGTGGCGAATCTTACCTTAAAAGCGAGTAAGTGTAACTTCCTTTGTCGTGAGGTCAAGTATTTGAGTCATATCATCAGTGCAAAGGGTATTGCAGCTGATCCAGAGAAGGTCACAGCTATACAAAAGATAGCTGCACCAAAAACAGCAACCGGGGTACGTCAGCTTTTTAGTCTAACAGGGTATTACAGGAAATTTGTTAAAGATTATGCTACGATAGCTAGACCATTGACACAGCTTACGCATAAAGACACACCCTTCGTTTGGTCTGCAGAGGCAGAAAAAGCCTTTCTCATGCTTAAGAAACGCATGATAGAACCACCAATTTTGGCATTGGCAGACACAGATAAACCATATACGCTTTATTGTGATGCCTCGGGTTATGCGTTACGTGCCGAAATTCACGGAAGCTGAATGCCGTTGGCCAATAGTGGAGCGTGAGTGTTTCGCATTAGTTTATGGAGTTCAAAAGCTTAGCCATTTTATAACAGGGTCAAAGGTCGAAGTGCATTCTGACCATCGCCCACTCCGTTATCTTCTAGAGGCAAAGTCATTACGCAACGCGAAGTTACAGCGTTGGGCGTGTTTACTTTCACAATTCGATCTAACTTTAAAATACATGCCTGGGAAAAGCAATAAGCAGGCAGACGCCTTATCGCGATTACTTATACACACCGCAAGCGGAGAGAAAACTCATGCTGTTGATGCTTCTACGCAAACACGACATGTAGAGAGCAAATTACCGAAGCAATTACAGATAATTGGTGATTCACAACCACCTACCATTGTCGCACAGATTCAGTAGAACGCTAGTGCACGGCAAACAGCGAAAGCAGCACATAAGGAGTATGACGAGATCACACTAGATACGTTTAGAACAATGCAAGCAGGTGACAAATATTCATCTCGAATGTTAAGGAAGCATTGCTTAGAGATGATTGTTCGTTACGAGATGCACGGTTTGTTAGTAATTATTACCTGGATGATGGATTGTTATTTCACATAGAGGCAGACAAGACAAATAACAATTCTCAGTTAGAAGTTCCACGCGAGCTTGTTTCTAAACTTATGGCACTTTTTCACGACCATGTTTACTCCGGACATTTAGGATTTTCTAAAACGTTGAGTAGGATACAACAACGATACCATTGGCCAAAAATGTTTCGGATGTTTACGAATATGTCGTGTGTGACTTGTTCGTCGCGAAAATTTCAACGCGTACGTGCACCGCTAGCACACGCGACACAGCCAAACTGTCCGAACCAGGTAGTCGCCATAGACTTAATGGGACCGTTGCCCATTACGCAAAATGCTAATCGTTACTGCATTACATTTATGGATTTATATTCGTCTTGTCCGGAAGCATATGGGATTCCGGATAAGACAGCCGCTACGGTGGCAGACGTCATTGTCAACAAGTTCATTCTAAGGCATGGGTGCCCCGAGATGTTTTTGACAGATAATGGCATGGAATTTTGTAATGCACTAATGAAAAAGCTTACACAAGCGATGGGAATTAAACACGTAACGACAGCCCCCGTTCACCCAGCATCTAATGGGGTTGTTGAATGCTTCCACAGAACGTTAAATTCTCTTTTGGCCTGTTATCTAGGCCAGGCGCATGCAGAATGGGACAAACAGCTGGGCGGAGTTCTGTTTGCATACCATACAGCAGTACATGACACTTCCCAGTTCACACCTTACTTTTTAATGCATGGCAGAGAAGCGAATATGCCATTAGATGTGATTCTCAAACCACGGAGAGTTCAGTATGCAGATGATCCAGTTGCACAGGCAACAGACAGGTTACATAGTGCATGGTCACAAATCCAGCAGAACACACGTGCTGCGAGAGCACGAAATAAGCTACGTTATGATAAAAGAGCTAAAGATCAGAAGTTGGCAGTGGGCGATTTAGTGTATTGGCACAGCCCAGTACTAGGACCGAATCAGACCGCCAAATTTCATTCGGCTTGGCGTCCATATTTTACGATTGTGGAGCAGTTGTCTCCATTAGTGTTTCGCATTAAGCGTCAAGGTCAAACCCGTACATATAGGGCACACGCTGATAGTCTGCGACCGGCTTACCCGTCTGATGCTTGGAAGATGCGGGAAGATAATTTAGGTGCGCAAGACACTGCGAGAACGCGGGATATACTCCCTAGACACGCTAAAACGGTTCACGGAGCGGATGATGAAACGAACAGCGTTAGTAGTGAGAATTTGCAACTTGAAGACTTACTCCCATTAGCAGAACTTAGAGATTCACCTGAGGGAGGAGAATCTGCGGCTTAACTTTACACGGTACAAGCTAGTCCAAGAGGAAGGTTGTTTCCGTGGGACTGTGTTTGAACGAAGCAGGCAGAGCCGTGTAACAGTGAAATAGCAGAGCAGCGGAATGCGCCGGGGGAGCGCATGCAGCGAGTATTAAGTTGACGATCGTAGCGGTCGTAGACGATCGAAGTAACGGCGGAAGATACGCCCCCTTAATCGCTGGGTATTCCCCACGACGAGGGAAGGATGTGTCGGGAACCTGCTATTCCCAGACTCACAAACTGGACGAGCAGATTTTAGCCGCCGATCTCGCGCTGTCTTGTACCGGAACGGGTAGCGATGGGAGAGATGATGTGTGTTTTAATTGCAGGACTGTGGGAGTCAAAAGGACTACCCAAAATACACAGAAAGTTATTCTAAATTAGGTTATCCACCCATCCATCCTCATACAAAGTCAGCCTCACCGCCTATTGTATCAACGTTATACCCAAAGTGCATATTATGATATTTCAAGGCTAACAATACAAAATAAATTTTCGAACGATTCAATGCCGACATATAATTGTTTCACAAGCCTATAGAGAATTGCACGTGTTACTGTTCATTGAGTATCCAATGATGTAAACTCAGTAGTCGCGATGCACGCGAATAGGTGCGTTCGGCACAGGCGTATAGAGAAGTACGAGTTTAATGGAAATTGTATGTATGTTTGACCACGAGTATATATTCTCGTACTATGTGTTTAATAGTATAAAACGGTATATACGTTGTAACGTAAAGGATCCGTAGAATTTAGTCTGCATATGTATGAAGAGAGCTCATAGTTAAGAACTTATATCTCCTTTAGAGATAGCTAGATAGTTGACATGCTGAGTGCAGAAGGCACTACACCGATAATTAGCCGAGGAAATTTGGTTCCAGGAGTCGGGCAAGGAGTATCTTATAACGTCAGAGCGACAGCATCGCCTGCAGCTCTCAACGCTCCATGTACCAGCCGTTGGACGCAGCGGGATGGACAAACCACATATCAACGTGGTGGAAGCCGGGGAGACCAGCAGATCGACGAATGCCGCAGCATTTGACTATTCTCACAATTGGGACGTTTAAGTGCCGATCACCGCTGATCACGGGTTGATCACGCTGAACGAGCCCTAACGTGAAGAGCTCGATTCGGATAGCACGCTATGATACAGCATTGTCACTATTCTATATTATTTACGTTTACATGGTGTTTCGGTTATAAATGTATATTTGTAATCAGTCAGGAGACTGACAAGCCGATTAAATTACCGGGTTAATCGACTTGAACATGGCGGGGTGAAATGTGGAGACGAGAATTGTTACTGCGTCATAGCAGAGATGATGCAACGCGGTACAGGGGTGGCAAAAGCTGCTGATGACTCATAGTCACCTGTCCGAACATGTTTCACCCGGCCAGCGGAATTATAGGGAATCAATACGGCACGCGAGCTGCTCATTGGTTATAACGAGCGGTGCCGTATGGCATAAGGAGATAGATATATAAGAAAGAAGGTTCGAGAGAGAGGAGAGTCGGGTGGGGCACTGGCTACCCGACCCACGCATGTAAGCTGCAGCACATATGTATTCCAATAAAGACGTCTTACATATCTTACATAATATACACAACCTCTTCGACCATCATTGTCTACGATCACCGACCGACGAGTTAGAGTAACAGCAGAATACCAGGGCTACAGGTATATCATGCAGTTGTATAAATGTGTAGACTTATGTATTTGTATAGAGTATGCAGGTGAAATATGTTGGCATACGGGGTTGAAATTGTTGTTAATTTTATATCTTTATTGAGTGAATGTACCATTTCTAGAATTCGTCAAAAGAGGGGCGTGTTCACGCTTGTGGCAGGATGGTAGCCATATTGGATTTATGTTCATTATGGTGAATGTGGCATTTAATGCATTTGTAATTGTTTTGTTCTTGCAGATTAAATAAACCATTTAACGGTTATCTTATTTCAACGGGAGAGTTAAGACGTTTGCGTTTTCCTGCCTCTGGAGCGATCCAATCAGTATTATTTATTAGCAAAAATAATACAGGTAGATTATCAGAGGTATCATGTTGTATGATACCTGCAATATATATATATATATATATATATATACAGAGAGAGAGAGAGAGAGAGAGTCGCGAGCGGGAGCAGAGAGAGAGAGACAGACAAGAGAAAGGCGCGTAAGTTGAAAACAACCACCACCACCACGAACACCAACCAACCAACGAACTCACTATACACACTACCGCATTTCTACATCATAACTCCTACCAGCGATACCGAAAACTTATACCATCTACAACACCACCCAGACGGTGTACTGGACACAAACTCATCCAATCAACAGCACACTAATGGCACCATACCCCACCCCCAACGCTAAATCACCTGACAACGTCCATCAAGGCAGCAAGCACCACCGAACCCACTCACCGCGTCATGTATATGATATCTGTAATAGTTATTAACTCGACACCTCGATTATAAAACAGCTGATAGCCACTATAAGCCAAACATATACTACCCACCACCAACCACCATCAAAAACCTAAACCGAAATCAACCCTACCCTGACCGCCAACAACGCACCCACCACCACGATAAACCACCAACACCCGAAACACCATCAAGCACACGCACATAACACGTGCGGGTCACACACACAGCCCAGCACACCACAACAGACCCCACCCAACCAGCTACCACCGCATGACCACACCACCACCGATTTCACTACAGCACCAACCACCAATCAGCACCACCCGAACACCACACCGGACCCAGACAACCACACACCGACCACCGATGCACAACGCACAGACCATCTAACGCACCACCACCACCACCACTACACCATTGAACCACCCTACACACCCGACCAATCACCACACCGCCGGACGAAACCAGCCCAGCAGCAGTCTACACCCACTACGCGTATACAGACCACCACGGCACCACCACCACCAACACCAACACCACGAACACTCGACCATACGCTTTACGCAGCCAGATCGAGGCACACATCAACGACACCACCAAGCAGGCCAGCACGCACCACCACCAGCAGCATCACCCACCACCACCAGCAGCAGCAGCGCCACGCAGCGCAGGCACTTACACACACGCGCACAACACGCACAACGACGCCGCACCACATCACCGCCAACCAGAGCCCGACGCACACACACCACAACACCCGATCACACACATACCTTCGACTCCGAGAGTTGTACACCGCAGCCGTGAGGTATCGATATATAAACCAACCATACATTGCTACACACGATTCGCAATCATTCACTCATTCACCTAACCGACGGAGAAATCCAACCACCAAATAACGTCACCCACACCAAACGCAATCATTCATAACTCAATCATCATGCGTCACATCATCATCATCATACATCGTCATCAATCATCGTCATCATGCATCATCATCATCAATCATCAATCGCTCTATCAGCGAAACATGACCCTTCCCATGTCCAGCATCCACACCGTGGGAAGGTGTCTGCTACTGCGCATGGCGCACGGCGTCAACTCGAACAGACGAAGTGACCGCATATCTACTTCAAATACTACGCTGTAAATCTATCAATCAAATAAACTACTTACTACCAGAGAACCACGCCCCAGAAATACACTAACGAGAAGCCAAATCCACCCCAAAACTATAATCAATCGCAATCCCCCACGACACAAACACCGAGCACTCCTACCCCCCCCCACCTACCACCGCAGCAGCAGCAGCAGCAGCAGCCGCGTAGGCAGAAAAGCCCTGAAACCTCGCCAGTCATGCAGCAGACACAGCCGTAGCAGCAAGCACCTAGCACTAACGCCTGGCCACCACCCAACCCACCACACCACAACCACCAAGGCAGCAACACCAGCAGCCACCCACCATCAACCACCACCAAAACCGACCGCAGCAGCAACGCCAGCGGCAGACAGCACCACCTAGAACCAGCACCAGCACACACCACAGAAGCAAGCACACCACAAACACCAGCAGCACCCACCAGAGCAGCAGCCCAGCGCACGTCAGACCCACGACCAAACCAACAAATAAAAATCAGATAAACCAACTATATGGGCGAACTCGCTAAAGTACCCAGCCTAAATAGCGTCCTATATTAACATTAAAAGTTAAGTGTAATTAACGTAAGCCTCACATTGCATCAGAAATAAACGCAAAATACCGTACAATCTAGGGACAATTGAGAAGCGCGAAAGAGAGACGAGAGAGACAGAGAGAGGGAAAGAGAGAGAGAGAGGAAGTAGCAGAGAGGAGAGAGACGAGAGAGCAGAGGAGAGAGAGAGAGGTGTGAGAAGGGAAAAAGATACAGATAGAGAGAGAGAAAGGGGAGAGAGGGAGAGATTAGGGATAAAAAAAGATAAAGAAGGAAAATAGAGAGAAACTGGACGAGAGAGAGGGCGAGAGACATATAGATAGATGAAGGAGAGAGAGATAATGAGAGAGACATCGAGATAGCTAGATGAGGAAGAGAAAGAGAAAGACAGAAACAGAGAGAAGAGAGACAGAGACAGCGAGGGAGACGGCGCGAGCGTGAGTGAGGGTGTACCGCGAGCAAAGGTGAGAGAGAGCGAGAGAGAGAGAGAAAGAGAGAGAAAGAAAGACATAAAGAGAAGAGATAGATAGATAGATGCAGCAGTGAGTGAGAGAGAGGGAAGGACATAGCGAAGCGGTGAGTGAGAGAGAGGGAAGGACATAGCGAAGCGGTGAGACANGTGTTGTGTGTGTGTGTGTGTGTGTGTGTGTGTGTGTGTGTCTGTGTGTGATGTGTGATGTGTGATGTGGGTGTGTGTGTGTGTGTGTGTGATGTGTGATGTGTGATGTGTGTGTGTGATGTAGGTGTGTGTATGGGGGGGGGTGCATGTGATGTGTGATGTGTGTGTGCGCGCGTATGTCTGTGTGTGTATGTGTGTGCGTGCGCGCGCGAGAGAGAGAGAGAGAGAGAGAGAAAGAGACAGACAGACACAGAGAAAGAGAGAGAGAAAGAGAGACAGACAGACAGACAAAGAGAGCGATTGAGAGACAGACAGACAAACAGACAGAGAGAGAGAGAGAGAGAGAGAGAGAGAGAGAGTAGAGAGAGAGAGAGAGAGAGAGAGAGAGAGAGAGAGAGAGGAGGAGG
>NW_014579992.1:20703-22344 GCF_000485595.1 Priapulus caudatus | reverse complement strand
AATACTATAAACATGGCGTTATAGATTAATTCAGTTATCAGTTCACTATGAATCATTTTTCATGCTACATTAAGCTGCGTTACGTTATGTTCCAATACTTGTCAGGGACCGAAACCAATACTAAGCTTTTAGGAAATATTCTCTATCTTTAAACAACAGGTGCATAGAGTAAACAAAAACAACAGCAATAATTCCACGTTCGAATCACTTATGATGTAATAAACTATTTGCGTTATACTGCACTACGTTTAGTTTTTTTTCCCACGTCACCCACAGACAGACTACCCCGGACCGTAATAATAAACGGGAGCAGAATTTGAACACGTTATCACGCATTTATCACGTTAATTGTGCCGAGATCTGTAGAGATCATTTGTTGCGATGACAGCCACAAATGAGTTTACACAATACCTTGTCATTATATCCCAAGTAGAGCAGCTCGACTCGACATAAGTATCGGAACATGACATAACGTAAGATATCATTGTCGGAATTCTCTCTGGAGATTTACTATAATCTTTTACATAGTGAGGCTACAGTTGCAATATCTATAGTCTTGCAAGCTCCTCCACCAGATCTGCTGATCTGTAGAGCTGGTGAGCTGTTATATATCGCTGTTCGTTACAACGATTCAGTCAGTTGATCTCGCTTGCTGACAGTTTTCCTCCTCCTTTTCATCCTTCTCCTCCATGTTCTTATTCGTTTTAGTCTTCTTCTCCTTCCTCCTCGTCCTCCTCCCCTTCTTCGTCTTCTTACATAGAACGTCAAATGTCCTTGAAAAAATTAAAATCGGGTGGGTGGTTAGATGGATGAGTCGATGGATTCCCCGTACATTACAACGTAATTTATTTTAAATTTAACTGAAGGAAACAGCGTGGAAGATACGCACACCTCACGCCGGCTTGAGGTATGACGGATTTGAATGAGAACTGTACTGAAGCGAACACAGACGGCCCATTCGCCTGTATTTCAAAGAACTTTTATATAAAGCA
Source organism: Priapulus caudatus (assembly GCF_000485595.1). Classification (NCBI taxonomy): domain Eukaryota; kingdom Metazoa; phylum Priapulida; class Priapulimorpha; order Priapulimorphida; family Priapulidae; genus Priapulus; species Priapulus caudatus. The sequence goes on along the minus strand of NW_014579992.1, from coordinate 21,352 downwards.
CATTTATCACTGAGTTGTATTTTATAACAGAATAATTTATAGCATCACATGCGCAATGCGGTTATCATTACTCTATGTGTTACCTGTAATCGTGGCGCTTGTAGGCGATAACGGAGAATGAAGGAAACCTTGCACATTCCATGAGACACTCCGAGAGAAAATGGAGTACTGACTGGCGAACAAGGCGAGCAAATTATGTCACGTGTCCTAGATCTCGCCAGAAAGAAGCCAGTTTCTGTAGAGCTGGTGAGCTGTTATATCGCTCTTAAGTGTTCGTTGCAACGATTCAAGTCAGTTGATCTCGCCTGTTGACAGTGGCACAGTGATTGGCTAAAGCACAACTTTTGATGCTGCTCCTCCTCCTCCCCCTCCTCCCTTTCTTCTTCGTCTTCTTTTCTTCCTCTCAATCCTTCTCCCTTTCTTCTTCTCCTGCTTATTCTTCGCCGTTTTCTTCTTCCTCCTCCCTCTCCTCCCCTTATTCGTCTTCTTACATAGAACGCCAAATGTCCTTGACAAAGACTTGGGCCATATCCACGTAGCGAAGCTCACCCCTGTACTCGGGATCTGTAAAACAATGATGATGTCAAACAAATCGCACCGTAGTAATGTGTGTAAAGTAGGAAAGTGTGAATATATATATATATATATA
>NW_014579992.1:15647-19358 GCF_000485595.1 Priapulus caudatus | reverse complement strand
CACTTCCTTACTCCCTTCTCGCGGATAGTATCGCCCACGACCAGTCAAGCATGGAAAAACTTTGGCAGGTAAATGGCCGTATTTCGGCTCAAACTTTTTCACTCCCCGAGACACAAAATGTGAATTTACGCCTATAATACACGCGCACGCGTGCGTGTAACCATAGAGGGAGAGGGAGAGAAAGAGAATGAGAGAGACAAAGACAGAGAGAGAGAGAGAGAGAGAAAGAGAGAGAGAGAGAGAAAGACTTGAGAGATAGAGAGAGAGAAAAGAAGGCAGCAATAAAAGACGCAGGAGAAAACCAGCATCGTAGGAGCAGCACACGTACCTAGCTTTGCCGTCTTCAGGCCGTCACCGCTCTTCTCCAGTTCCTGCTGGTGTCGGCGCGTGGAGAGGAGATCCGCTCTCAGGGTAGTAGCCTCGTTCTCCGCGAGCATGCTCATCTCCAGCTTCACCCGCATCCTCAGCCTCCCTGCACGCCGCGCCCTTCTCCCCCACCGCACACTCCTGCGCGGGCGAGAAGAAAGCGATAGAAGGAAGGTTAGTGAGGAGTCCCCGGGGGAGGGGGTCGCATGCTAGTGCCAAACCTCACGCGTGCCCGCAGTGTGGCGCCACCTTCTCTCGCAAGCAGGGCGTCGCCACGTTAATGTGTTGACGCGTGCGCAATATCTCACCAGAGCCAGAGGAGTTATATTTTGTGATGAATGTGCATTTAATATGGTCAGGGGGTATCTCAGCATAGATTTCTGTAATAAATTATTATCAGTAGACCTGTGTTTATAATTAGGACAGCGCCCTAGCCTGTAGGGTGCAAAACCCCTACTTCATCCCCTCCCGTCCTTCCCCTTGGCCTTGCCTCCCTTGCCCAACCTCCTTCTACTGCTCTCAGCTATCTTCCCTGCTGCCTTTCCTCATTTTCCCACTCCTCTTTTTCTCAGCAAGCTATATTATGCAGGTTTCTTCAGTCCGTACTGCACGCCTGAACCGGTGCTTGCACGTGCGCAATATCTTACCAGAGGAGTTATATTTTGTTATGAATATGCATTTAATATGGTTAGGGGGTATCTCAGGATACCCTCTAAGGAATCTCTCAGGATACCTCTCCTAACCCTAACCCTATGGTTACCAACATACATTCATAACGAATTTTATCGAACACATGAAGAACGCATGTTGTTTTGGAAGATTTACTGAAAATATTAACAGCTTTACAGGAAGTGAGAAGATAAATACGTCACTCGTACTCGCGTACGCGCGTACTATAAATACGTCACTAGTAATCGCGTACGCGCGTACTATAAATACGTCACTAGTAATCGCGTACGCGCGTACTATAAATACGTCACTAGTAATTGCGTACTCGCGTACACACGCACTGTCTACATACGCGATCTCTACAGTCTACTCTCGCGTACAAAAGCTAGGGCTTTCAACAGCGCCCTCTGTGTGTGGGTCTGCGCAACGCAGCGGTGTAACCTTTCAGCAACGCCCTCTGTGTGACGGAATCAGAAACACAGCGGGGTAACCTCCGCACCTCGAGCGAACGAGCGAATCGATCGCCGCAGTGCATCAGAGCGTAGAATTTTTTTAAAGGAGGCGTACGTGTTTTGGATTGCAACATTCCAAAAAATTGCTGGGCGCGCTAACTGTTGAACCTAAATCAATCCAGATTCCACCCCGCGCACGCCTTCCTGTAGCACGCAACGACGTTAGAAGACTGGTACATCGTCTTTCATCTTGCATAAAATGTACCAGGGACCCATCTATAACCAGTAGGTGGCGCAACGTGTCGGGTTGGGACCGGAACACGCGCCTCCTTCGAATCCGCCGCGCGATTTCGTCGGTGAATTTCTTAAGTAGTGACTCGATCGCGAGACACGGTCTCAGTGAGACACGTCTCAACGGATGTGTCTCAATCGGTGGGAAGCACAAGCTAATGCATCTCTGCGCCTCGAACATCTAATAACAATCTATCGATATATCTCGCGCGCGTGTGCTGTTGAAAGTCCTAGCTGGCTCATATATTATACATTATAGGGAGGTGCTGCCCTCTGTTGGCGGACAGCTTGCTAGATTATGATTATTAACTATTACCGACTGCGTTTGTGCCTATAACTGCCCTACTTTCACGAGTGAGAGTTTGTTTGTCCATTTTCCAGGGTCAATCCTGATCTCTCAGGGTACAGCCTGATAGATACAAAGAAAATTAAGTGCTACCCTGTGCTATGCAGCCCCCGGCAATCTCCTAGTACACAGTCCGCTACGAGCGATGTCGCGACAGGGTACGCGCCATCTTATTTCTGAACTTGACGGATGGTCATTCAACGTTTTAAATTTTTAAATGTGAATTTAATCGTTTTATCGTTTATGTAATTAGTACGAGATCAGCGTATTACTGTAAAATTTTGTGATTCATGTCTCTTTTTGGAATACTTTTCCAGATAACGAACTCGACCTTATTTGAAACAACTCTTCTCGAGTGCAGATCGAATGGACAGGAAATATTGGGGGGCTGAATAGCACTGGCTGGCAACTAACTATTGAGACAAATATGTCAGGCTAGCAACTAGTGAATATATTTAACTAGGAAAACGCGCATTTTTCTATACACCGCAAATGCATATCGATAATGACACCATGATAAACGTTGTTATAATTATGTACAAGTTAGAAAAAAGTTAATCGATCATATATTTATATATATATATATATTATATATACATCACGGGCTACAATATGGATCGCGCGTTACTATAAAACTGATCGCTACGATATAGCCTACGCTATCTACGCCGGGAAGCAGGTATACATGCACAGCTGTGACATTGACGAGTATACACGCTCGCGCTGCCTCTCCGCGACCACATCTGATTGGTTCGCGCCGGGAAATAGCAGACGACAACGACGATGGAGTGATCGGTGGAAGATGCGAGATTGCTGCGTGCACTCGAGATTCAGAGGCTCTGCTGTCTCAGATCGAGATGCCTCAGATGCTGTCTCAGCAGATGCCTCAGATGCTGTCTCACCTTCGATGCTGCCTCCCATGTCTCAATGGATGCCTCAGATGATGCCTCAGATGCTGTCTCAGCAGATGCCTCAGATGCTGTCTCAGCAGATGCCTCAGATGCTGTCTCAGCAGATGCCTCAGATGCTGTCTCAGATCGAGATGCCTCAGATGCTGTCTCAGCAGATGCCTCAGATGCTGTCTCAGATCGAGATGCCTCAGATGCTGTCTCAGCAGATGCCTCAGATGCTGTCTCAGCAGATGCCTCAGATGCTGTCTCACCTTCGATGCTGCCTCCCATGTCTCAATGGATGCCTCAGATGATGTCTCAGATGCTGTTTCAGCCGATGCCTCCCACGCTGTCTCGGTTGGCGAATGTCACTGCCTCGGCAATTACAGGGGAATCTATGCGAGGTCAGGACCCAACACTAGACCACCTACTCGCTCTAACACACGGCAGACGACAACTCCAGACGCACACGTTACATCGACGTTACGTTGCCTTGACCACCACGTGTGAGGCGAAGTCAAGAACAGCACTGCAGTTCATGCGCACGCGCGTGGCCATAAGCAGTGTAGCTCACAGACACGAGCCTGAACGATTAAGCAACAAAGTACACACGTGTACACTTGATTAATTACATGCACGTGCACATAATTAATTAAGGGAGTGGCGAGGATGCGGGATCGTTAGCGATAATTAACGG
>NW_014579992.1:11264-12340 GCF_000485595.1 Priapulus caudatus | reverse complement strand
AGGATGCGGGATCGTTAGCGATAATTAACGGCGTGGTCGGGATGCGGGATCGTTAGCGACGGTGCTGAAGGATGAGATCTTGCGTGTGTCTCGTACTTTTTTGCTTAGTTCGTATATTTGGCACCTGAGTTAGCAATTCGTACAGCAGACGCCACCAGAAGGCGCCACCGGCACATGCCACCAGCACCAGGAGACGCCACCGGCTCGCGCCACCAGCAGACGCCACCAGCTGGCGCCACCAGCAACCTGCGTCCTTACATCCGTGGCCCCTGCAATCACGCCCGAATCTCCGCTCGACAAAGGAACAGTCTTGCATGTTCACATCCGGAACACCTCGCACTCGCATTCGGAACACCGGGTCTCCAAATGGAACGTCGTCGCGCACGGAACACCACGAACCGCGCAACCCTCGCGCGATCTGTTCGGGTGGCGCCACCTGTCGGGCAACATCGGCAACGCTAGTAGTTCCGCTGCGGCGTCCGACCCTCGTCGTTCGCGTACGCGTGGTACCCGGGCGCGTAGCCAGGCAGCGCCCTCTGGTAGCTGTCGGCGTAAGCGTGCGCGTCGGCGTGCGGCAGCGGACCGTTCGGATACGGTCGCGGCGGCATCATCGCGTCGCCGCGGTAACCGCCGTGCTGTCCGTAGGGGCCGTGCACGCCGCAGGCGCCCCCTAGGAACGCGTACGGCGCCGCCGCCGCCGCCGCCGCGTGGTGGTTCTCGTTCTCCCACGAGGGGGCGCCGCCGCTGCCGCCCGGCTGCGCGGCGGGGACGCGGGATGCGCGCGTCTCCTGGTCGTCACGGCGACCGATGTTTGGCGAGCTGTGGCTGATTGGTCCGTTAGCGACGCCGCCGCCGGCAGCAGACAATGTCGCTGCGACCTTAGGAGACTGAGACGCCGCCGCCGCGGATTCTGAAACGAGAACGGGAAGCTGTTACATGAGCTGTCGTCACTGCTCCTCCTCCTCCTTACATCATCCCTACATGGCTTCATCATCCCTACATGGCTTCATCATCCCTACATGGCTTCATCATCCCTACATGGCTTCATCATCCCTACATGGCTTCATCATCCCTAC
>NW_014579992.1:8349-9984 GCF_000485595.1 Priapulus caudatus | reverse complement strand
GAGAGAGAGAGAGAAGCAGGTAGAGTAGTATACGGTACTATAGAGTAAGAGTAGTATATAGTAATAGTAGAGCTCTGTAGGGAGGGTGAGGGGGAAAGTATACAGTATAATAGTAGTAGCAGTAGTAGCATAGCGTAATATTATATAGTAGTAGCCACATAGGGTAATGGTAGCATCACCCCCTCACACCCCTCCCGCCCCCTCCCACCCCGATGTCCTGCCCCCTCCCGCCCCCATGTCCCGCCGCCTCTCCACCCCCATGTTCCGCCCCCTCCCCACCCCCCCAGTGTCCAACCCCCTCCCTGCCCCCATGTCACGCCCCCTCCCCACCCCCATGTCCCGCCCCTCCCCCCCTCCCCGCGACCTACCCGCTGCGATATGGATCCCGTCACGCTCGCGTCGTCGCCAGGTGGCAGCACGCTCAGCGTGACCTTGAGACTCGAGTCCTTGACGAGGCGCACGACGTCGCCATGACGCGTCGCCGTGATGTCGACGCCGTTGACGGCTGCAATGCGGTCGCCGACGCGCAGACGCCCGCTGGCCTCCGCGGGGCTGCCCTCTATGATGCTCCCTGCGAGAAAAACACAAGAACGCGTGAAACACGAGAAGCAGACGCGCGCTCGCCTCCGCGGGGCTGCCCTCTATGATGCGCCCTGCGAGAAAAACACAAGAACGCGTGAGACATAAGAACAGGTGGCGCGATCTACTCTGGGTGAAACAGAAGACCACGTCGACACATGGATGTGTTGATCCCTCTATATGACTCTCGCCACACGTGAAACACAAGAACGCGTAAAGCCTGCAGTGATGCAAACTGAGAGCAACACAAGAACGTGTTAAGCCCTCTATAATCTGCCCTGCGAGAAACACAAGAACGTGCTAAGCCTACTGTGATATATACTGAGAAACACACAAGAACATGTTAAGCTCTTCATAATCCACCCTGCATGAAACACAAGAACGTGTTAAGCCCTCTACGATCCACCCTGCGTGAAACACAAGAACGTGTTAAGCCCTCTACGATCCACCCTGCGTGAAACACAAGAACGTGTTAAGCTACGTGCTAGGCTATCTACACATATACCAATAGTTGATAGGGCCATACCAATATGTCTATATACCTATATATAGTTGATTGTTTATATACCTATAGTAGATTGATTGATAGATAGATAGATGGATAGTTGATTGATCACATACCTATAGTATATTGATTGATAGATAGATAGATGGATAGTTGATTGATCACATACCTATAGTATATTGATTGATAGATTGATTGATTGATAGTTGATTGATAACATACCTATAGTTGAGCCGGATCGGTTGACAGAGGAGATGATGACGAAGCCGAAACCTTGGTTCTCACTTCGCGTTATGACGACGTCAAACGGCTGCAAGGGATCCATCAGCCTGCTGGCGCCACCTATAGGCAGCAACCAGAGTTAATCATAATATAGTAAGAGAGAGTTATAGAGAGGGGGTGAGAGAGAGAGAGAGAGAGAAAGAGAGAGAGAACGAGATAGACCGTGGGAGAGAGCAAGAGAGAGAGACAAAGATAGAGAGAGGAGAGAGAGAGAGAGAGAGAGAGAGATAGAAAGCGAGAGAGAGAGAGAGAGAGAGAGAGAGAGAGAG
>NW_014579992.1:4401-8324 GCF_000485595.1 Priapulus caudatus | reverse complement strand
GCAGCAGCATGGCAGCAGCCGCAGCGGCAGCAGCAGCAGCAGCAGCAGCAGCAGCAGCAGCAGTAGCAGTACCAACAACAGCAGCAGCAGCAGTACCACCACCACCACCACCAGCAGCAGCAGCATCATCAGCAACAGCAGTAGCAGCCGCAGCAGCAGCAGCAGCAGCACCACCGCCACGACCAGCAGCGAGAGCTAGCGTTGCCGCGGCGACGTACGTTTGGGCCGGCGGACGCTGAGCGAGACTCGTCCGGCGATGGCGGCGTTTCCCATCAGCTGGACAACGGTGTGGTGCGAGGCGCTGACCACCGAGTGACCGTCCACAAGCAGGATCTCGTCGCCCGTCTTCAGCCGGTCGTCGACGTCGGCGGCGCCCCCTGGCACGACGTGTCCGATTGCCACCTGGTGGAGGAAACGTCGTAAAGAATTTAAAACGTAAAACATAAATAATAATACCGATAATAAAATGTCAAATAAAAAAGCAATACTAGCTAGTGATTATAAAGATTTGTGGAATGCACGTGTAGATCTAGACGTGTCGACCTTAGCAAACGCTTGAAGGTCACAAACTTTACCTATTTGCATCTCTCATTGCGTCGTAAGGAATTTAACATAAAACATCACATCAAAAAAACAAGACTAACTAGTGATGATAAAGATTTCAATGAGGAAGATAATAAAGAGGGAACGCGTATGTACGAACGCGTCGACCTTGGCCAAGCTTGAAGGACAGCAAATTTATTTACAGCCTCAAGCATGTTATGGCCCATATAGCTTCTACCTTGGCTGTTTCAAGGTCGTGGTATTTATTTATTCACGTATTTCTATACCATACTCCTCTTCCCCCTTCCTGCCCCTCCTCCCTGCCTCATCTTCCTCACCTCTCCCCCTTCCCCTTCTCTTCTTCTTCCCTCCCACCCTTCCCCACTTCCTTCCCTCCCTCATCTCTCGCTTCCACTCCGTTGCTCCTTCCCCTCCTCTTTTCCCTCCCTCCCTCATGGCCTTCCCTCCCTCCTTCCCTCCCCGCCTTCCCTCCCTCTCACTCACCTGTGATCCCTCCTCCGTTCCACCAATGATTCGGAAGCCGAAGCCAGTCTCCTGTCTCTGTAAGAACACCGTCCACTCCTCGTACTCCTGCCCTCCTCCTCCGCCTCCTCCTCCTCCTCCTCCTCCTCCTCCTCCTCCTCCTCCTCCTCTGCTNCGCGTGCGGCGGCCCGCGGAAGTGCGTAGAGGGCGCCGGCGGAGGGAAGCGGTCGTCGACCGAACGACTGCGCTCCTCCGCGAAGCCTCGCGCCGCCGCCGCCGCGGCTGCAACGCCGCCAGGGGGCAGGTCAGTCGACTGGCTGCGCACGTGCATCGGCGGTCGCTTTTCGGGTCCAGTCGGCGTAGTCGTCGTGGTTGCCGCGGCGACGGGCGTCTTGCTGCGTGCGTCCGGGGCGTCGTCGGGTGGGCGGTCCCCGGGGGAGGGGGTCTTGTTTCTGGCGTCCGACGTTGGCGTCTTGCTGCGGCGGCCGGACGGGGGTCGTCCGTCATCTACCGCGAGCAGTAAAACAAGTGAGCAAGCCGTAAAACACACGAGCAGTCGCAAAACACACGAGCAGTCGCGAAACACACGAGCAGTCGCAAAACACATGAGCAGTCGCGAAACACACGAGCAGACGTAAAACACGATGCAATTTCAGAGAGAAGCACACGCAATTAGCGCGAACTACTAATTCGACAAAATTAAACATAGACATGCATCTTCTAAACGGTAAAAATTAAAAATGATAGTTTGCGCTATGTAACAAGCACGCAAACGGACAGGGAGAATATGATTAAATGACAACAGACCTCCTTCTAATGAAGTGTCATGAATGTTCTACATCACTCTAGATTTTCGCGCCGCAAACCCACGCACGCCGGAACAACTCCACAATTTCACTTTGCTTCATTGACTACGTCACAAATTTTCTATGGTAAAATTTGTAAAATTTTTGTTGCCATTTTTTTACATTAAAAGTAAGTACTAACGGGGCTAAACGTATCGTCAAATTTTTACCTGATAAGATTGTTTCTCAACTAGTTAAAAATCCAAAAAACCTGGACGATTTTATATTATGTTCCTGACATTAATTGCTTGCTATGGGCTATGTATGAGGCACGAGTTTATGTTCACATCAAACAATGGTAGTAAAATAGGAAGTATAATGCAGCAATTTAACCATAAAAAGTGAACAGAATTACTTATATTTTATGAAAAAGTGGAAATGTTTTTTTTATTTTTACTATTTACGGTGACGTAATCACTCACTGAATCTCAGCGATTTTCGCGGACATTCGTGAAATAACGCATAATTTCGCGGAATCCCTCAGCGCGCGCGCGTTTCCGTGGCAACCGCATCGCGGTGATATCTCACCTTCTATGCTCCTCTGCGTGGAGCTGATGTAGCCGGAGGAACCCGTGTGATTCGGAGAAGACTTCTTGTCTGACTTGGAGAAGAACTGCAAGGAGAAGGAAGGTCACACAAAGGTCACACGAAGGTCACACGAAGGTCACGCGAAGGTCACACGATGGGCACACGAAGGTCACACGAAGGTCACACGATGGTCACACGAAGGTCACACGAAGGTCACACGAAGGTCACACGAAGACTTCACCTCGCTACAGACAGCTGCATGTTGGTTGCTTTACATACTGCTTTCCTACTGCATACATGTTGGTTTTTGCACGTATAATTCACGATTTTAATCGTTAATACATACAAGTAATTAAAACATATATAATATATATATATATAATATATACAAAATAATTTCCTGGTTTCTGAGGCAAACATTTTCATGGGGTTTGTGGACTGATAAAATCAGGAGTGAATAATAATAGACCTAATAGAAATAATCTATCTATCTATATACACTATCTATCTAGATATAATCTATCTATCTAGATATAATCTATCTATCTAGATATAATCTATCTATCTAGATATAATCTATCTATCTAGATATAATCTATCTATCTAGATATAATCTATCTATCTAGATATAATCTATCTATCTAGATATAATCTATCTATCTAGATATAATCTATCTATCTATAGATATAATCTATCTATCTAGATATAATCTATTATTGCTGGAGATATTATGTCTCCCTGGGTACTGCCGGAACGTACCCTGGGTACGGTCCGGTATACCGGAACGTACCCTGGTAACTATCTACCTCGCCTACCGTACCTCGCCTACTCCACTAACTAGTCTAGGGAGTCGCCTACGCCTACTCCCTAACCCTAACCCTAACCATATCAGATAGCTACCAGGGTACGTTCCGGCAGTACCCAGGGAGACATAGCACTATCACTATCACTATCACTATCTATACTCTATCTATCTATCTATCTATCTATCTATCTATCTATCTTCTCTATCTATCTATCTATCACTATCTATCTATCACTATCAGCACCACTCATATCTTTTACCGGCAACACTCAGCAGTGCTATCTGCACACTCACGTTTCTTAGACCCGACTTCTTCTTCGGTTCCTGTGATTCGTCTCCTGTGAAACCTGCAAAGCAACATAAGGAAGATTATGGGGCAGCCCGGGAGTTGGTGGTCGCCATGGAAATGGTCGCCATGGAAACGGTCGTCATTCGAAATCCAGTAGATTGCAACGTTCTCACAAGTTTCAAATTAATTTCGCCATTAAACATTATACTCTGGTAAACTGATTGCCATTAGAAAATTGGCAAACTGCCGGTAACACAGTCGTGTGAATCTAAAATATGCAAAAATAGCATGATAGAGGCTGCTGTCTACAATTTCTACTATGTAGTCAAATACAACTACACTAATTGCAATACAAAAACAACAAAAATAATACACTCCCCTTCCATATATATATATATATATGCATGCACACACACCTCCCACACACCC
>NW_014579992.1:1012-4391 GCF_000485595.1 Priapulus caudatus | reverse complement strand
TGACCGTCTCGTGATGCTGCGAGCATCTCTTCAGCATCTCGACGACGCACGCGTGAGAAGCCATCCTCGTGTCCGCTCCCCCGACCTCCACCAGCAGGTCTCCCTCCCGCAGCTCGCGGTGGCAGCGCCCTCTGTCCAGGATCTTCTTCACGACCTGGCCGCGCGCGGAGTCCGTCAGCGTGAAGCCAAACCCGCTTCCTCCCTTCCGCAGCGGGACGGTGATGAACTCCGCAGCGGGATGAGGATGTTGCGGAGGAAGATGCTGCGGATGAGGATGCTGCGTGGGATACAGAGGAAGATGCTGCACGGGATGCGGATGAGGAGGATGCTGCGGATGAGGAGGATGCTGCACGGGATGCGGATGAGGAGGATGTTGCGGATGAGGAGGATGCTGCGCGGGATGAGGATGCTGCACGGGATGAGGATGCTGCGGATGAAGAGGAGGCTGCGGATGAGGATGCTGCAGATGAGGAGGATGCTGCAGATGAGAAAGATGCTGCGGATGAGGATGCTGTGCGGGATGAGGATGCTGCGGATGAGGATGCTGCGCAGGATGCGGAGGAAGATGCTGCGGCGAGTGGGCTTCCTCATTCTGTGTCTCCTCGTCCGCCCGCGCCGCTGCGGGGTGGGGGGCCGCCGGCGCGGCGCGGTACGACGGCACGCGTTGCCGTGGCGACGTCGTCGGCGCCGTCGTTATGGCGATCGTCGTCACGATCTCCGTGTTCGGGTCGTCGGGGTCGAAGGGCAGCGGGTATCCGCGGCAGACGGTGAGTCGGACCCGCGATCCGGCGCTGATCTGCTGAAACATGGCGACGACATCCTGGTGCGTGTATCCCAGCACACACTGATCGTCCACGAACGCCAACACATCACCTACAGCAGAGAGAGAGATAGAGAGATGTTATATATCTTATATAGGGAGAGGGGGAGAGGGGGAGAGGGAGAGGGAGCAGATAGCTGGTGTGTGTATCCCAGCACACACTGATCGTCCACGAACGCCAACACATCACCTATAGCAGATAGAGATAGAGAGAGATGTTATATATCTTATATAGGGAGAGGGTAGAGGGAGAGGGGGAGAGGGAGAGGGGGAGAGGGAGCAGGTAGCTGGTGTGTGTATCCCAGCACACACTGATCGTCCACGAACGCCAACACATCACCTACAGCAGATAGAGAGAGAGAGAGATGTTATATATCTTATATAGGGAGAGGGCAGAGAGAGAGGGAGAGAGGGAGAGGGTGAGAGGGAGAGGGAGCAGGTAGCTGGTGTGTGTATCCCAGCACAAACTGATCGTCCACGAACGCCAACACATCACCTACAGCAGATAGAGAGAGAGAGATGTTATATATCTTATATAGAGAGAGGGGGAGAGGGGGAGAGGGAGCGGGTAGCTGGTGCGTGTATCCCAGCACACACTGATCGTCCACGAACGCCAACACATCACCTACAGCAGATAGAGAGATGTTATATATCTTATATAGGGAGAGGGGAGAGGGAGAGGGAGAGGGGGAGAGGGGGAGAGGGAGCAGGTAGCTGGTGTCTGTATCCCAGCACACACTGATCGTCCACGAACGCCAACCCATCACCTATAGCAGATAGAGAGAGAGAGAGAGAAAAACAAAGAGAGAAACAAAGAGAGAGAGAGAAAGAGAGAGACAGAGAGACATAGAGAGAGAATGAGAGAGAGAGAGAGAGAGAGAGAGAGGGAGAGAGACATAGAGAGAGAAAGAGAGAGAGAGAGAGAGAGAGAGAGAGAGAGAAAGAGAGAGAGGTTATAAATTTCATACAGTAAGATGGAGAGAGTTAGTGTGGGATAGAGGGGGCAGCGAGGACAAAGCTAGTTGACAACCGCATCTTCAGGTACATCTGTAACCAGACACACCTGTAATCGACACCATCAGCATCCTCACGCACACCTGTAATCATCAGCATCCTCACACACACCTGTAATCATCAGCATCCTCACACACACCTGTAATCATCAGCATCCTCACACACACCTGTAATCATCAGCATCCTCATCACTCACCTGTAATTATCCTCATCCTCATCCTCATCGCTCACCTGTGCGCAGCTTCCCGTCGACGTCGGCCGGTCCGTCTGGGACGATGTTTTTCACCTGCAGGAATTCATCGTTGCTCTCGTCGCCGCCGACGATCGTGAATCCGAAGCCGCGCTGCGACTTAACGAGCAGAGCATCGATCAGCTCTCCGCGAAGATGCTGCGGGTCCCGCGTGAAGTACGGCTTCCTCTCTGCACAGGTGAGAAACACAGGTAGATGGTGAATCAGGAAGCCACGCTGCGACTTAACGAGCAGAGCATCAATGAACTCGCCGCAAAGATGCTGCGCAGGTCCCGCGTGAAGTACGGCTTCCTCTCTGCACAGGTGAGGGACACAGGTGAGATAGGTATGAGATACGTGACACAGGTAGATAGTCATGGAATGGACAGGTAGACATTGATGGTATGTACAGGTAGCGTGTAGAGCATTGGGTTATCAGATACAGAGAACGAGAGAGCGAGAGAGAGACAAACAAGAGAGAGGGGGAGATAGATAGAGATAGAGAGCGAAGGAGAGAGATAGAGAGCAGGAGACAGAGAAAATCAAAAAGAGGGAGACAGCGAGAAATAGAGAGAGAGTGGGAGTATTTTACTGTGTAGGCAGGCATGCAGTATGTAGTTAGTGGTGATGGCTGGTGGTGGGCGGGCTATATAGCAGAACACACCTTCACGCAGCAGTACAGTGGTGAGTATCCCATGTAGCAGTCCTGTATCATACGCATGCTGCGGTGACTCTGTCTCTACCATGCTGACCCAGCTCTCACACACACACACACACGCACCGCAGTGCANACACACACACACACACACACACACACACACACACACACACACACACACACACACACACACACGCACCTCTTGTGACACCAGTAGATACGACGAGAATCACAGAAAACCTGCTACGTACAGCCACGCGCGCTTGCTGCGTCCTGTTACTACACACTCACACAAACATCTCACACCACACACAGCCGACACACCACCCGCCGACGACACACGCGCCACCAGCGCCACCACGGGGGCGTGTGTGCCCGCGCTCAGATTAGCCGCCGATGAACGATAACTAGGGTCCCTATATATACAGAATATAGTATATAGGAATAGTATATAATCTGTATATAGGAACCCTAACGCTAACTAACTCTTTGACCACTACGCCAGCTGCTAAAATTAGTGCCCCACAAACGATCGATAGCCGTTGACCACTTCGCTAACCGTTGACCACTTCGCTAACCGTTGACCACTTCGCTAGCCGTTGACCACTTCGCTAGCCGTTGACCACTTCGCTAACCGTTGACCACTTCGCTAGCCGTT
>NW_014579992.1:0-276 GCF_000485595.1 Priapulus caudatus | reverse complement strand
ATCACTAGCTCTTCGCGTAGTTATAGTAGTACGTGTATATGTTTTAGCACTCTGATCACAACCAACGACATAATCACCCGCCCCGTTAAAAACCCAGGGATGCTGAGAGAGGGGTGCTGATGCTGTTGCTATAGCAATAGCGAGTGCAGCCTCGAGACTGGGTAGAGGAGCGGGGTTAGCGGGGCCGTGTGTGGCGGACTTGCTAGCAACATCAACACTAACATGTGCTGCTGCACGCATTGCTTGATGCTGACTTAGTGTATGTGTGTGTGGGGG
>NW_014579991.1:34067-34488 GCF_000485595.1 Priapulus caudatus | reverse complement strand
AGGGAGAGGGAGATAGGGAGAGCGAGGGAGGGAGGAAGGTAGGGAGAGGCAGGGAGAGGGAGGGACGGAGAGAGAGGGAGGAATGCTGGGAGAGGGAGGGAGGGAGAGGTAGGCAGGGAGAGGAAGGGAGGGAGGGAGAGGGAGGTAGGGAGAGCGAGGGAGGGAAGAAGGTAGGGAGAGGCAGAGAGAGAGGGAGGGAGGGAGAGGGAGATAGGGAGAGCGAGGGAGGGAGGAAGGTAGGAAAAGGCAGGGAGAGGGAAGGAGGGAGAGGGAGATAGGGAGAGCGAGGGAGGGAGGAAGGTAGGGAGAGGCAGGGAGAGGGAGGGACGGAGAGAGAGGGAGGAATGCTGGGAGAGGGAGGGAGGGAGAGGTAGGCAGGGAGAGGGAGGGAGGGAGGCTGGGAGAGGGAGGGAGGGGGAGG
>NW_014579991.1:29103-30651 GCF_000485595.1 Priapulus caudatus | reverse complement strand
CGGTGGGGGTGCTACTGCTGCTGCTGCTGCTGCTGCTGCCAGCGGTGGGGGTGCTACTGCTGCTGCTGCTGCTGCTGCTGCTGCTGCTAGTGGTGGTGCTACTGCTGCTGCTGTATCGAAATGTTGTTATCGTCAGACATTCAATTATTGCCCCGAGATGTTATCGAGCTTGTATGCATCTACAAGAGAGGGGAGGGAAAAAGGGGAAGGAGAGAGAGAGGAAGAGACAGAGAGTCGCCCATCCTTCCCCCACCTGCGCTGCTCCGCCACCTCCCCCATCCCCGCCACCTCCCCCCGCTGCCCCCCGCTGCCTCCCCGGCTGCCCCCTCACCCCGCACCACTGTCGCCCCCGCCCTATCGCCGCTGCCCCCCGCTGCCCCCCGCTGCCACCACTGCCCCCCGCTACCTCCCCCGCTGCCCCTCGCTGCCTTCATCCCCGCCACCTCCCCCGCTGCCTCCCCGCTGCCCCCCGCTGCCTCCCCGCTGCCCCCCCCGCGCCCCCCCGCTGCCCCGCGCTGCTTCCCCCGCTGCCCCCCGCGCGGCCCGCGCATGTACCCCGCTGCCACCCGCTGCCCCCCGCTTGCCACCGCTGCCCCGCGCTACCTCCCCCCGCGCCCCCGCTGCCCCCGCTGCCTCCCCGCTTGCCCCCCGCTGCGCGCCACCGCTGCCCCCGCTGCCACACCCGGCTGCGCCCCGCTGCCCCCCGCTGCTCCCCCCCTGCCCCCCGCTGCCACGCTGCACGCACCGCTACCTGGTCCCCCGCTGCCCCTCGCTGGCGCTTCATCCCCGCCACCTCCCCGCTGCCTCCCCGTGCCTCCCCGCTGCCCCCGCTGGCCCCCGCTGCCTCCGCCGCTGCCGTAGCCCCCCGCTCCCCCGCTGCCGGCCCCCCCCTCTCCCCCGCTGCCGAAGCCAGCCCCGTCGGCCCGCTGCCTGTGCCCCGCTGGCCCCCGCCACCTCCCACTGCCTCCCCACTTGGCCCCTCGCCACCTCCCCGCTGCCCCCCGCTGCCCCCCGCTGCCCCCGCTGCCCCCGCTGCCTCCCCGCTGGCCCCCGCCACCTCCCCCGCTGCCTCCCCCCTCCGCTGGCCCCCGCCACCGTCCACTGCCCCCGCGCTGCCTGCCAATCCCCCCACCGGCCCGCCGCTGCCCCCCCCCGCCACCTCCCCGGCTGCCCCCCCGCTCTCGCCCCGCGGACCCCGCCCCCGCCCCATCGCCTCGCCCCCGACCCCCCGGCCACCGCCCCAATCGCCTCGCCCCGCGGACCCCGCCCCCCCCCATCGCGCCGCTGCCCCCTCCTGCCCTCCTGCTCTCACAACCTCTCTGTCTCCCTCCCTCTCCCAGGCTCCTTCACTTCCTCCCCTCCCTCTCCCCCTCCCTCCCCCCGCCGCCTTGCCTCCATTACGCGCTTCTTTTACGAGGCGTCGTTTGATGTACAATGCGCTCGCTTATTAAGCTTCCGCTTCAATTAAGACAAGCAAGCGCGCGCCGGGCGGGCGGCGGGGAGACGAAGGGAGGGAGGGAGAGGGAGGTAGGGAGAGCGAGGGAGGGA
>NW_014579991.1:24484-28079 GCF_000485595.1 Priapulus caudatus | reverse complement strand
CACACACACACACACACACACACACACACACACACACACACCACACACACACACACACACACACGCACGCACGCATACGGAGCCTCGCGCTCGCGCTGCAAGGAGTCTGTGTGTATGTGCCTGAGGTCAGCGTAATTCGGTGTACATGCGATTGATTACTAGATAGTCATGAGAAGCCCCTACCTCCTTCTCTCTCCACCCTTCTCCCTTCTCCCTTCTCCCTTCTCCCTTCTCCCTTCTCCCTTCTCCCTTCTCCCTTCTCCCTTCTCCCTTCTCCCTTCTCCCTTCTCCCTTCTCCCTTCTCCCTTCTCCCTTCTCCCCTCTGCCTTCTTTCTTCTCCCTTCTCCCCTCTGCCTTCTTTCTTCTCCCCTTTCTCCCTTTTCTCCCCTTTCTCNGAGAGAGAGAGAGAGCTTACCGCGCCGTAAGCTGCTTGTCTGGTGATTATCTTATTGGATGAAACCATCTCAGAATGAACCAGCGCGTGCGTGCATGCGTGCGTGCGGGCATGTATTATATGTATGAGTGTGTGTGTATATGTGTGTGTCTGTGTGTGCATGTGCATGTGTGTGCGTGCACGTATGCACACGCGCGCCCGAGAGAGAAAAAAAGAAGAAGAGAGAACAAGAGACAGAGAGAGACAGAGAGGGCGAGAGAGAGAGAGAGCGCGTGAGAGAGAGAAAAGAGAACAAGATAGAGAGAGATATATATATATAGAGAGAGAGAGAGAGAGCGAGAGAGAGAGAGAGAGAGCGAGATAGAGAGACAGAAAAAGAGACAGATACAAAGAGAGAGAGAGAGAGAGAGAGAGAGAGAGAAGGAAAGAGAGAGAGAGGAGAAGAGAAGAGACGGAGAGCCGAACAGAGACCAGAGACAGTCGCAGACCCGAGCGAGAGAGAGAGAGAAAGGGAAGAGAGAGAGAGAAAGAGAGAGAGACGACGAGAGAGTAGAGAGCAGAGAGAGAGAGAGGAGAGAGAGTGAGCAGAGAGACAGACACACGCACACAAAGGGAGGGAGCACTTCGCTCAGACTAGAGACTTGGGAACATTTAAAACGGTGACTGTATATTTCAGGAAAGCTCCGCTACAAGCCGACAGCCAGCAGACGTAAAGCGCGTCCGTAATGGCTCATCCTCGGGAATCTCCGTCAGTTCGTCTGCCGCCGATGACGTCAGCGGCTCGCGCGCGGCGGCCGGCATCTGTCATCAATCTGGGCACCGTCGTCGCCGTCGAGCGGATTTTTGGAGATTTATGGTATGTAACGTGCACACGTGCGGCTGCGGCGCACGAACGCGTGTAACACTACTCACACACATCACGTACGCACACACGCACGCGCACACGCACCACACACGGCAAGCACAGACACACGCACACATACATTACATACACACACAGCACACACACACACCACACAACACACCAACACACCCCACCACACACACACACACACACACTACGCCACAACACGCATACGAGCCTCGCGCCTCGCGCTGCAAAGTCATCTCTGTGTGTATGGGCCTGAGGTCGACGTAATTCGGTGTACATAGCGATTGATTACTAGATGTCATGAGAAGCCCACCTCCTTCTCTCTACACCCCTCGCTCTGCCCTTCTCCCTTCTCCTTCTCCTTCTCCCTTCTCCCTTCTCCCTTCTCCCTGCTCCCTTCTCCCTTCTCCCATTCTCGCCTTCTGCCCTTTCCCTTCTCCCTTCTTCCCTTCTACCCTCTAGCCCGTGTTCTTTCTTCGTCCGCTTCTCCCCTCTGCCTTCTTTCTTCTCCCTTCTCCTTTCTCCCTTCTCTCGCCACCCTTCTCCCTTCTCCCTTCTTCCTTCTCCCTTCTCCTTCTTTCCTTCTCCCTTCTCCCTTCATCTCTTCGCCGTTCTCCCTTCTCCTTCTCCCTCTCCCGTTCTCCATCTCCCTTCTCCTTCTCCCTTCTCCCTTCTCCTTCTCCCTTCTTCCCTTCTTCCTTCTCGCCTTCTCCCTTCTCCCTTCCTCCACACTTCTCCCTTCTCCCTTCTCCCTCTTCCCTTCTCCCTTTCTTCCTCTTTTCGCTCCCTTTGCCTTCTCTCTTCTCATTCGCCTTCTCTCTTTCTTTCTCTTCTGTCTTCTTTGTTCATCTCTTCTCCTTTCTCCCTTCTTCCTTCTCTCGTTATCCTTTTCCTTTCATCCCTTCGCTTATTCTCCCTTCCTCCCATCTCCCTCACCAGGGTTTCCCTCTTCCGACAGTAGCCTTTCTTTCTATTTCGTTTACAAGTCTGCCTCCTCACTCCCCCAGACGACCCTTCCTCTTTCTCCGTCTTACAACTTCTCTTCTCGTGCCGCGCGCTAGGCATCTGACTCTCTCTCTCTCTCTACTCTCTCTCTCTCTCTCTCTCTCTCTCTTCTCTCATCGCTCTCGCTCTTTCTGCTCTCTCCTCTCTCTCTCTCTCATCTCTCTCACTCTCTCTCTCCTCTCTAATCTCTATCTCTATCTCTCTCCTCTTTCTCTCTCTCTCTCTCTCTCTCTCTCTCTTCTCTCACTCTCTCTCTCTATCTCTATTCTATCTCTCTCTCTTTCTCTCTCTCTCTCGTCTCTCTCTCAATCTCTCTTCTTTTCCGCCCCTCCATCTCATATCTCTCTCTCTATCTCTTTCACTCGGCTCTCTCTCTCTCTCTCTCTATTTATATCTCTCTTTATTCTCTTTTTACAGTCGCTCTCCTTCGCCTCCTCCCTTTCCTCCTGCTCTTTCTCATCTTCCTCCTCCTGCTCCTCCTCCTCGTCTTCCTCTCCCTCCATTCCTGTGCATTCTCCTCCTTTTTCTCCTACCCCCAGTCCTTCGCCTCCTCCGCATCCTCCTAGTTCTTAATGTTCTCCTCCTCCTCCTCCCTTCTCCCCTGCCTTCTCACCGCCTCCTCTTCCTTCCACGCCGTCCTTTTTGATTGAGATGCAATCGAACCAACGAGGTTACTGGGGGTCAGACGAGGCGGCAGCATATACTTCTAGGCACGAAGAGCGGAGCGGGGGGGGAGTGGGGGAGGGAAGGGGAAAAGGGGGAGGGGGAGAAGAGGGGAAGAGGGAGGAGGGGAAGGGGAGGGAAGGGAAGGGAGAGGAGAGGAGATGTGGAGGAGAGGAGAGGGAGGGGGAGGAGATGGGAGGAGTGGGAGGGGTAGAGAAGGAGAAGAGGGGGGAGCGGGAGGGGGGACGGAAAGGCGAAGGGAAAGGGAGGAGGGTGAAGGAAGGAGAGGGGGAAGGAAGGGTAAGACGTGGAGGGGTTAAGGGAGGAGTGGGAAGAGGGGAAGGTAGGGGAAGGGAGAAAGGAGTGGGAGGGGAGGAAGAGGAGGGGCGCAGGGGAGAGCGGTGAGAGAGATGAGGGGAGGGGGATGGGGGAGGGGGACGGTACGAAGGTTCGGCGTCAGACGAGGCGGCAGCATCTACTTCTAGGCCTGGCTAATAATCATTATCCATCGACAAATGCCGCTAATGCGCTGCGCTGTCTCTCTACATGGCTCTCGACTCTACGCCACAGTCGCATACAACATATGAATACGCTACACACACACACACACACACACACACACACACACACACACACACACACACACAACAACACACACACAC